>NC_091331.1:291201-476201 GCF_038502225.1 Cherax quadricarinatus
AGTTGTGAAAGTATTCATCAAAGGAACAGAAGTAGATGGTCTTATTGATAGTGGCAGCTCAGAGAGTTTCATCAATCTTGACTTAGTTAAACGCCACTCCTTGACTGTACATCACTCATCAGGTACCGTTTCCATGGCATCAACATCTCTCTCTATTCAGACCTTAGGGTTTTGTAAGGTAAATCTCAGAGTTAATGGAAAGGATTATCAAGATGTACATTTAGCTATTCTGCCACAACTGTGCTCTGATGTTATCCTTGGTCAGGACTTTCAGAAGCTGCATGGTAGTGTCACCTTAACATATGGAGGTGAACTGCCTCCTCTTGTTGTCTGTGGACTTAGCACTTTAAGGGTAGACCCACCAAAGCTGTTTGCAAATCTTACCGCGGATTGCCATCCTATATCAGCTAAGTCACGCCGCTATTCTTATGAGGATCGGATGTTCATTGAGAAAGAAACTCAGAGGCTGCTGAAGGAGGGTATTATAGAACCGAGTAATTCCCCTTGGCGTGCACAGGTTGTTGTTGTTAAAGATGATTATAGGAAACGGAGACTGGCTATCGATTACTCTGAGACAATCAACAAATTTACACTTCTTGATGGGTACCCTCTACCTCGAATTGATGATACAGTGAACAAAATTGCTCAGTACTATGTGTTTAGCACAATTGATCTACAGAGTGCCTATCATCAAGTCCCTATAAGGAATGAAGATAAACCATACACAGCATTTCAGGCTAGTGATGGCCTGTATCAGTTTACCAGAGTCCCTTTTGGAGTCACCAATGGGGTAGCCTGCTTCCAACGAATTATGGATTCACTCATTCAGGAAGAGCAACTCATGGGAACTTACGCGTATTTAGATAATGTTACCATTTGTGGCAAGACCCAGGAGGAACATGATGCAAACCTTGATAAGTTTTTGGAAGCCGCCAAGAAGAAAAATATCAGTTACAATGAGGAAAAGTGCACTTTTTCAACTAAAAGGCTTAGCATCCTTGGTTATGTAGTGGAAGGAGGTTCAATATTCCCAGACCCTGAACGACTACGACCTCTACGGGAACTTCCAATGCCTCAAGACAAAAAGTCACTCCGAAGAACTCTTGGTCTCTTTGCTTATTACTCACAATGGATCTACAACTATTCAAGTAAAGTCCGCCCATTGAGTGCTACCACATTTCCTGTGACAAAGGAAGCAGAAGCCGCTTTCCATACTCTCAAACAGGACATTGAAAACTCAGTAGTTCAAGCCATTGATGAGTCCCTACTACCATTCGAAGCGGAAACGGATGCATCTGACATTGCCATTGCTGCAGTCTTATCTCAGGCAGGACGACCAGTAGCCTTCTTTTCGAGAACTTTTCAAGGATCAGAGAAATGTTCCGCTGCTGTAGAAAACGAAGCCCAGGCCATCATAGAAGCAGTTCGCCACTGGAGGCATTATTTAACTGGTAGACATTTCACCATAAGGACTGACCAACGGTCCGTGATGTATATGTTCGACAAGAAGCACAAAAGTAGGATAAAGAATGACAAGATATTACGCTGGAGGATGGAACTATCGTGTTATGACTTTTGATATTCTGTACCGACCGGGTCTAGAGAACATCTCACCTGATGCATTCTCTAGGTCCCACTGTGGAGCAGCATGTCATGATTTGCAATCACTCTCAGCACTCCACAAGGCTTTGTGTCACCCAGGAGTTACACGCCTGTACCATTTTGTCAAATCAAAGAACATGCCCTACTCAGTGGAAGATGTGCGACAAGTGATCAGAGCATGCAGAGTATGTGCAGAGTGCAAGCCAAACTTTCATCAGCCAGAGAAGACTCATCTCATAAAATCCACCCAGCCTTTCGAGAGACTGAATATAGATTTCAAAGGACCTCTACCAAGCACAAATCAGAATAGGTATTTCCTTAACAAGGACCATAACATTGTATCAATCGCATCTGCTAGAAAAATGACAGGATGGATAATGAGAACCTTCAAAACTAGGGAGGCCAAGCCCATGATGACACTCTTCAGGTCACTTGTTCTATCTAGGCTGGAATATTGCTGCACTCTAACAGCACCTTTCAAGGCAGGTGAAATTGCCGACCTAGAAAATGTACAGAGAACTTTCACGGCGCGCATAACGGAGATAAAACACCTCAATTACTGGGAGCGCTTGAGGTTTCTAAACCTGTATTCCCTGGAACGCAGGAGGGAGAGATACATGATTATATACACCTGGAAAATCCTAGAGGGACTAGTACCGAACTTGCACACGAAAATCACTCACTACGAAAGCAAAAGACTTGGCAGACGATGCACCATCCCCCCAATGAAAAGCAGGGGTGTCACTAGCACGTTAAGAGACCATACAATAAGTGTCAGGGGCCCGAGACTGTTCAACTGCCTCCCAGCACACATAAGGGGGATTACCAACAGACCCCTGGCAGTCTTCAAGCTGGCACTGGACAAGCACCTAAAGTCAGTTCCTGATCAGCCGGGCTGTGGCTCGTACGTTGGTTTGCGTGCAGCCAGCAGCAACAGCCTGGTTGATCAGGCGCTGATCCACCAGGAGGCCTGGTCACAGACCGGGCCGCGGGGGCATTGACCCCCGAAACTCTCTCCAGGTAAACTCCAGGTAGTAGATGAATATTCAAGGTTTCCCTTTGTATTCCCCTGTGCAAATATGACTGCTTCAACTGTTATTAGTTGTCTTTCACAGTTGTTCTCTATTTTTGGTATGCCAGCTTGTATCCATTCAGACAGGGGATCCTCGTTCATGAGTAACGAACTTCAGGAGTTTTTGTCTAGCAAAGGTATTGCCTGCAGCAGAACAACAAGCTACAACCCTCAAGGCAATGGTCAAGTGGAGCGGTTCAATGGTACTATATGGAAGGCAGTTACAATGACATTGAAGTCGCACAATCTACCTGTTCAACACTGGCAAACTGTCCTACCTGATGCTCTTCACTCTATTAGATCATTGCTGTGCACAGCTACTAATGCAACCCCTCATGAAAGACTCCTCAACTATTCACGTCGTTCCTCTACGGGAGCCTCCGTGCCCACTTGGTTATGTCATCCTGGACCCGTTCTCCTGAAGAGTCACCGTAGGATGAACAAGACGGATCCTTTAGTGGAAGAGGTAGAGCTCCTGCAAGCTAATCCACATTACGCCCACATTCGCTACCAAAATGGTGAAGAGACTACAGTATCTACAAGACATTTAGCCCCAGTTGAAATCCCCATTAGTGTGGAATCTCAAGATACACCAATAGATGTGAAAGATGCTTCGTTTTCTCCTGGAAAGCCCCTTGAGACTACCCCTACGGAAATAGAGGATTCTGCTCCAGCAGTTAGTCAAACCCCGCTGGAAAATATTGAACCTGGTGAAGAGCCTCAAGGGCTACGAAGGTCGGGACGTGTACGTCGCCCACCTAACAGTTTGGGAGATTACTGTCTCTGATATTTTAGAAGGGGGAGATTGTAGTGATACTGCTCCTGTGGGGAGCAGCAGCAGGATAATACTGCACCACCTCTCGGGGCCCTTAACAATAACAACAGTTTGGTGTGTCATGGGCGCGATCACATGGTGTGTGATTCTCTTCTCTTCTACTATCCCTATATTAGTGATGCAGATTACACGGTGAGTTTAAATATGTGGCCTGTAGTTATAACTTTTCTCTTGACATATGCAAGACATCACCATCCCTGTAGAAGCCGTTATTAGATGTACTAGTCATATTTTGTTGTTGCAGAAGTACTATGAAGATTCTATGTTCAATAAAACCTAGAGATAAGGCCTGTGTTTCTATCACAACAATGGGATGTTAGTGCTATTGGTCTGTAGTTCTTTGCTATTGCTTTACTGCCCCCTTTGTGGAGTGGGGCTATGTCTGTTGCTTTTAGTAACTGTGGGACGACCCCCGTGTCCATGTTCCCTCTCCATAAGATGGTAAAAGCTCGTGATAGGGGCTTCTTGCAGTTCTTAAAGGTGTAATAACTCACAAAATGCGCAATAAAGGAATAACAGGAAAAGCTGGTAAATGGATCTATAACTTCCAAACAAATAGAACACAAGAGTAATAGTAAACAGAGTAAAAGCTGAGGCGGCTACAGTGAAAGGCTCTGTTCCACAAGGTACAGTACTCGCCCCCATCCTGTTCCTCATCCTCATATCTGACACAGAGATGTAAGCCACAGCAACGAGTCTTCCATTGCAGATGACACCAGAATCTGGATGACAGTGTCCTCCATCGAAGACACTGCAAGACTCCAAGCAGACATTAACCAAGTCTTTAAATGGGCCGCGGAAAATAGTATGAAGATCAGTTAAGAGAAATTTCAATTATTCCGATATAGAAAACTCGAGGAAATTAAAACTATATCGGAGTATAAAATAAATTCCAACCACGCAATAGAGCAGAAAAGTATTGTGAAGGACCTGGGAGTGATAATGTCACAGGATGTCATTTTCAAAGATCACAACAACGTATCTACCACATCTGCTAGAACAATGAAAGGATGGATAATGAGAACCTTCAAAACTAGGGATGCCAATCCCATGATGATTCTCTTCAAATCGCTTGTTCTCTCTAGGTTGGAATATTGCTTTACACTAACGGTCCCTTTCAAGGCAGGTGATATTGCTGACCTGGAGAATGTACAGAGAACCTTAAGATAAGATAAGATTTCGTTCGGATTTTTAACCCCGGAGGGTTAGCCACCCAGGATAACCCAAGAAAGTCAGTGCGTCATCGAGGACTGTCTAACTTATTTCCATTGGGGTCCTTACTCTTGTCCCCCAGGATGCGACCCTGGAACGCAGGAGGGAGAGATACATGATTATATACACCTGGAAAATCCTAGAGGGACTAGTACCGAACTTGCACACGAAAATCACTCACTACGAAAGCAAAAGACTTGGCAGACAATGCACCATCCCCCCAATGAAAAGCAGGGGTGTCACTAGCACGTTAAGAGACCATACAATAAGTGTCAGGGGCCCGAGACTGTTCAACTGCCTCCCAGCACACATAAGGGGGATTACCAACAGACCCCTGGCAGTCTTCAAGCTGGCACTGGACAAGCACCTAAAGTCAGTTCCTGATCAGCCGGGCTGTGGCTTGTACGTTGGTTTGCGTGCAGCCAGCAGCAACAGCCTGGTTGATCAGGCTCTGATCCACCAGGAGGCCTAGTCACAGACCGGGCCGCGGGGGCGTTGACCCCCGGAACTCTCTCCAGGTAAACTCCAGGTTTAGCCACCAGGCCACAGGGCACCTGTGGTACACATACACGGTACACATACGTACAAAAAATACCTAAATTACTGGGAACAGTTGAAGTCCCGTGACTTGTATTTCCTGGAACGCAGGCGAGAAAGATACCAAATTTGCACATGAAAATCTCTCCCTACGAAAGCAAAAGACTTGGCAGGAGATGCAGTATCCTCCCAATGAAAAGCAGGGGCACCACGAGTTCGTTAAGAGTTAGTTAGTTTAATATGTTTATTATGCACCCCATACCCATCCTGTGGGCGCTAGTCAAAAGATTACAGAGGTACATAATTGGTCCAGGGACTGGACTCCAAAGTTTTGATAGCTGAGCAAGTTACAGAGGTAATGAACTCACAATTTACAAAGGTAATGAACTCACAATTTACAAAGGTAATGAACTCACAATTTACAAAGGTAATGAACTCACAATTTACAAAGGTAATGAACTCACAATTTACAAAGGTAATGAACTCCAGGTAGGTCTGGTCACAATCATGACAAGTTACAAAGGTATTTACAGATTACAGAGGTACGTAATGGGTCCAGGGACTGGGCCCCCAAAGTTTTGATAGCTTAACTAGGTACACAGGTAATGAACTCACAAGTTACAAAGGTAATGAATTCTGTAAGAATGGTTACTTACGTTTATACATGGCTACAATCATAAACAAATTATAGTGTAATGAACAATTCACACTTCCACACCCGGTCAC
Source organism: Cherax quadricarinatus (assembly GCF_038502225.1). Lineage (NCBI taxonomy): Eukaryota > Metazoa > Arthropoda > Malacostraca > Decapoda > Parastacidae > Cherax > Cherax quadricarinatus. The sequence goes on from NC_091331.1 coordinate 297,186, forward strand.
AACTGTAATGAGTTATTGGTGCAAATATTGATTGTTGAGTCACACACACACACACACACACACACAGTTTAGTTTAATATCTTTATTATGCACCCCATACCCATTCTGTGGGCGGTAGTCAAAAGATTACAAAGGTACATAATGGGTCCAGTGACTGGACCCCTGCAACCACAATTAGGTGAGTACACACACACACACACACACACACACACACACACACACACACACACACACACACACACACACACACACACACACACACACACACACACACACACACACACACACACACACACACACACACACACACACACTGACACTGACACTGACACTGACACTCACACTCACACTCACACTCACACACACACACACACACACACACACACACACACACACACACACACACACACACACACACACACACACACACACACACACAAACACACACACACACACACACACACACACACACACACACACACACACACACACACACACACACAAGAAAGAGTCAAAGAAGCATCACCGGACATCATAGCTCTCACAGAAACCAAGCTTACAGGTATGATAACAGATGCCATCTTTCCAACGGGATACCAAATCCTGAGGAAAGACAGAGGGAACAGGGGGGGGTGGAGGAGTGGCGTTGCTGATCAAAAATCGCTGGAATTTTGATGAGCTGGAGAGAGAAGATAGCGGAGAAGAAAGTGATTACATAGTGGGAACACTTCACTCTGGAGGTCCCAAGGTGGTAATAGCAGTGATGTATAACCCACCACAGAACAGCAGGAGGCCAAGGCAAGAGTACGACGAGAGCAATAGAGCGATGGTTGACACACTAGCTAGAGTGGCCAGAAGAGCTCATGCATGCAGGGCAAAGCTCCTGATCATGGGTGACTTTAACCACAAGGAGATAGATTGGGAGAACTTGGACCCACATGGGAGCCAAGATACTTGGAGGGCTAAGATGATGGAGGTGGTACTGGAGAACTTCATGTACCAACACGTAAGGGACACTACAAGAGAGAGAGGAGAGGATGAACCAGCAAGGCTGGACTTAGTATTCACCTTCAGTAGTGCAGATATCGAGGACATCACATATGAAAGACCCCTTGGGGCCAGTGACCATGTGGTTGTAAGCTTCGAATACACAGTAGAGCTACAAGTGGAGGGAGAAGCAGGAAGGCCAGGACGAATGAAGCCAAACTACAAGAAAGGGGACTACACAGGAATGAGGAACTACCTGAACGGGGTTCAGTGGGACAGAGAACTGGCAGGGAAACCAGTTAATGAGATGATGGAATATGTAGCAATAAAATGCAAGGAGGCTGAGGAGAGGTTTGTACCCAAGGGTAACAGGAGTAATGAAAAAGCCAGGATGAGCCCATGGTTTACCCAAAGGTGCAGGGAGGCAAAAACCAAGTGTGCTAGGGAATGGAAGAAATATAGAAGGCAAAGGACCCAGGAGAATAAGGAGAACAGTCGTAGAGCCAGAAATGAATATGCACAGATAAGAAGGGAGGCCCAAAGACAATATGAAAATGACATAGCAGCGAAAGCCAAATCTGATCCGAAACTGTTGTACAGCCACATCAGGAGGAAAACAACAGTCAAGGACCAGGTAATCAGGCTAAGGAAGGAAGGAGGAGAGACAACAGGAAATGACCGGGAAGTATGTGAAGAACTCAACAAGAGATTCAAAGAAGTGTTCACAGAGGAGACAGAAGGGACTCCAGAAAGACGGAGAGGTGGGGCACACCACCAAGTGCTGGACACAGTGCACACAACCGAGGAAGAAGTGAAGAGGCTTCTGAGTGAGCTAGATACCTCAAAGGCAATGGGGCCAGATAACATCTCCCCATGGGTATTGAGAGAGGGAGCAGAGGCGCTATGTGTACCCCTAACAACAATATTCAATACATCTATCGAAACAGGGAGATTGCCTGAGGCATGGAAGACAGCAAATGTAGTCCCAATCTTTAAAAAAGGAGACAGACATGAAGCATTAAACTACAGACCAGTGTCACTGACATGTATAGTATGCAAAATCATGGAGAAGATTATCAGGAGAAGAGTGGTGGAACACCTAGAAAGGAATGATCTCATCAACAGCAGCCAGCATGGTTTCAGGGACGGGAAATCCTGTGTCACAAACCTACTGGAGTTCTATGACATGGTGACAGCAGTAAGACAAGAGAGAGAGGGGTGGGTGGATTGCATTTTCTTGGACTGCAAGAAGGCGTTTGACACAGTTCCACACAAGAGATTGGTGCAAAAACTGGAGGACCAAGCAGGGATAACAGGGAAGGCACTACAATGGATCAGGGAATACTTGTCAGGAAGACAGCAGCGAGTCATGGTACGTGGCGAGGTGTCAGAGTGGGCACCTGTGACCAGCGGGGTCCCGCAGGGGTCAGTCCTAGGACCAGTGCTGTTTCTGGTATTTGTGAACGACATGACGGAAGGAATAGACTCTGAGGTGTCCCTGTTTGCAGATGACGTGAAGTTGATGAGAAGAATACACTCGATCGAAGACCAGGCAGAACTACAAAGGGATCTGGACAGGCTGCAGAACTGGTCCAGCAATTGGCTCCTGGAGTTCAATCCCACCAAGTGCAAAGTCATGAAGATTGGGGAAGGGCAAAGAAGGCCGCAAATGGAGTACAGTCTAGGGGGTCAGAGACTACAAACCTCACTCAAGGAAAAAGATCTTGGGGTGAGTATAACACCAGGCACATCTCCTGAAGCGCACATCAACCAAATAACTGCTGCAGCATATGGGCGCCTAGCAAACCTCAGAACAGCATTCCGACATCTTAATAAGGAATCGTTCAGGACCCTGTACACCGTATACGTTAGGCCCATATTGGAGTATGCGGCACCAGTTTGGAACCCACACCTAGCCAAGCACGTAAAGAAACTAGAGAAAGTGCAAAGGTTTGCAACAAGACTAGTCCCAGAGCTAAGAGGTATGTCCTACGAGGAGAGGTTAAGGGAAATCAACCTGACGACACTGGAGGACAGGAGAGATAGGGGGGACATGATAACGACATACAAAATACTGAGAGGAATTGACAAGGTGGACAAAAACAGGATGTTCCAGAGATTGGACACAGTAACAAGGGGACACAGTTGGAAGCTAAAGACACAGATGAATCACAGGGATGTTAGGAAGTATTTCTTCAGCCACAGAGTAGTCAGTAAGTGGAATAGTTTGGGAAGCGATGTAGTGGAGGCAGGATCCATACATAGCTTTAAGCAGAGGTACGATAAAGCTCACGGCTCAGGGAGAGTGACCTAGTAGCGATCAGTGAAGAGGCGGGGCCAGGAGCTCGGACTCGACCCCCGCAACCTCAACTAGGTGAGTAACTAGGTGAGTACACACACACACACACACACACACACACACACACACACACACACAGTTTAGTTTAATATCTTTATTATGCACCCCATACCCATCCTGTGGGCGGTATTCAAAAGATTACAAACGTACATAATGGGTCCAGTGACTGGACCCCAAAGTTATGATAGCTGAACTAGTTACAAAGGTAATGAACCCCAGGTAGATCTGGTCACAATCATGGCAAGTTAAGAGACAACACAATAAGCGTCAGAGGCCCAGGATTATTCAACTGCCTCTAAGCATACATAAAGGGGATTACCAATAGACCCCTGGCTGTCTTCAGGAAGGTGCTGAACAGATACCTAAAGTCAATGCGGATCAGCCGGCTTTGGTATGTACGATGGACAACGTGCGGCCAGCAGTAACAGCCTAATTGACTAGGCCCTGATCTACTATGAGGCCTGGTCATGGACCGGGCCACGGTGGCATTGATCCCTGGAATACCCTCCAGGTAGACTCCAGGTAGTTGTTCGACATGTCATCCGTGAAGTTAAACGCTCTTGTTGGTTGGATTCTGTTTCTACCGTCACTTTGGCTTTCTCTATGAGTGCAGTTTGAAAAAAGTTCGGAAAATGAGTGGCAAGTACTCTCCAGACCCGACTCCCGTTCTTAGGGTTGCTGGTGTCAGCAGTGCAAGCCCTCTTGACGTTGCCTCAGAAGTTTGAAATCATCTTGTCCCTATCTCTCAGGGGGCTCCATCTATGCCCATTGTTTCTTTCGTTCAAATCTGGCCGGGTTACTGCCTTTAGATTTTTGTTCTAGCCTTTTACGCTTCTAGAACTAATTGCTTCAGCATTTATATCCGTCAGCCCTCACATTCCTCTTACATCTTTTTAATGTTATTTGGTAGCAAGGGGTTCTTCCCCAGCTGTGGAAAAACTGCCATTATTCTGCCTTATCATAAACTGGGTACTTTGGGTCATGATGCCTCACACTATCGTTCCGTTGCTCTTACAAGTGTAGCTTGCAAGTTGATGGAACGTCTAGTAAATAGCTGTTTGGTGTGGTATTTAGAAACACAATAGTCTCTCCACTAGTCAATTTGGCTTTCGTAATGGACACTCTACTATTGACCCCTTACTCCGCTGAGATACCCATGTTCGTAATGCCATTGCTGGTAACCACTCAGTTACCGCAGCCTTTTTTTGATCTTGAAAAGGCATATAACACTACTTGGAGATACGAAATCTTGGCCCAAGCTAATTCCTTAGACCTAAGGGGCCATTTGCCTTTTTATATGAGAGACATTTCTGTGTTCGGATTAATCATTTGCTTTCCCCGGACTTCGTCCAAGCTGAAGGTGTCCCTCAGGGATGTGTCCTTAGCACCATTCTTGTTCTATTTCCTATAAATGACTTGGCCTCTGTTCTCCCATCTAATATTTGATCATCACTTTTTGTTGATGACTTTGCTATAGCTTTGTGCAGGCGCTGACTGTCACCTAGTAGCAGCCTCGCTCAAGAATTTTTTATCACAATTTTGTGTGGCCCGGTGGCCTGGTGGCTAAAGCTCCCGCTTCACACACGGAGGGCCCGGGTTCGATTCCCGGCGGGTGGAAACATTTCGACACGTTTCCTTACACCTGTTGTCCTGTTCACCTAGCAGCAAATAGGTACCTGGGTGTTAGTCGACTGGTGTGGGTCGCATCCTGGGGGACAAGATTAAGGACCCCAATGGAAATAAGTTAGACAGTCCTCGATGACGCACTGACTTTCTTGGGTTATCCTGGGTGGCTAACCCTCCGGGGTTAAAAATCCGAACGAAATCTTATCTTATCTTAAGAATACTGTCAACCGTGTTTTCCACTGGGCCACTACTCATGGGTTTAAATTTCCTAGTGCTAAAACTCACCAAATTACTTTCACCAAGCGTCCTGCTGTCTCTGATACTCCACTGTACCTGTACATAAATGGTATACAATACCGACAAGGTAAAAATTAGGCACATGTGCAACATCTGGGTATCCTTATTGTAGACGCTTCGCCATCCATTCAAATTCTACACGACTACAGTGCTCTTCACACCAACTCCAAGGCTGAGGGACTGATTACCTCATTTTTCTTTGTATATTTGATCTACTGTCTTCCAGTTATGTCCTTGAATTTGTATTGATAAAGCCACTGGATGGCGAAACGTCTACAATAAAGATGCCCAATGTTGCACATGCGTCTAATTTTTTCTATTGTACATGTATGACTCCCGTATCCCTGAGCGCCCTGAGCGTAATAAGGCCAGATTTCTCGGCCTTCTGTTTGATGTCCAGCTGTCCTGGAAACATATTACCTCCTTGAAAGCAACTTGCCATAGCCTGCTGAACCGCCTTAAAACCCTCGCTCATAAACCATACCCCCGGCCGGGATTGAACCCGCGGTCATAGAGTCTCAAAACTCCAGCCCGTCGCGTTAGCCACTAGACCAGCTAGCCACAATAAGATTCATCCAACTAGGTATATTTCTACACCATAGGAAGGTTAGCACAGGCACCACTGTAGAAATATACCTAGTTGGATGAATCTTATTGTGGCTAGCTGGTCTAGTGGCTAACGCGACGGGCTGGAGTTTTGAGACTCTATGACCGCGGGTTCAATCCCGGCCGGGGGTATGGTTTGTTTGCAATCGTGTCATTACGATTTCTTGAGTCATGTTGACGGCAGTGAAGGGACTTGAGCTAGAGTTCGTCACGGCCACGCTAGCTGGAGATTCGTCTGTAAAAACTTGCATTTGTGGTCACAGTGGTGCCTGTGCTAACCTTCCTATGGTGTAGAAATATACCTAGTTGGATGAATCTTATTGTGGCTAGCTGGTCTAGTGGCTAACGCGACGGGCTGGAGTTTTGAGACTATGACCGCGGGTTCAATCCCGGCCGGGGGTATGGTTTGTTTGCAATCGTGTCATTACGATTTCTTGAGTCACCCTCGCTCATCTTTCGTGGGGGGCGGATCGTCGAACTCTCCTTCAACTGCAACTAAATGTCCTCTCACAACACTGTTGTGCGAGGACATTAGACTCAGCTAGCATTTTCATAGCTAAACTGTATGCAGTTCTCATAACAATTATCCATACTGAATCCAGGCCTACCTCAACATTTGTGGTGGTCTCGGATTCCTTTAATGATTTGCAAGGTATCAAAAAAATTAATTCGTCTCATCTCCCCTACGTTGGTTGAGCTGCATTTCTAGCAAAAACAAAGAAATCGTTTTCTTCTGGGTCCTTGGTCATGTTGATGTTCAGGGCAATGAACAGGTGGACTCTGCTGCTCAGCTGTACATGACCATTCCAATTTCATATAGAGATACTCCATTCTCAGACTACTTTGCTGTAATCTGTAGCCACCTTCACAGCCGTTGGCAACAACGTTGGTCTGAGTTGATTATTAACAAATTACATTTTATCAAGCCAAGTTTAGGATCCTGGTCTTTTTATCAACGATGTTATGACTGGGAGACTACTCTTTCCCGTCTTCGCATCAGGCACACACGTCTCACTTATGGGTATCTCAGAGAGGCGCCCAGTTCCACTCTGTGCGAATTGTCAGGTTCCATTTTCAGTTTGCCATATTCTCTTGGACTGTCCTGTTTACCAGGGAGCACACTGACGGCTCCTCCCTTCACAAAGAGTTCCTCTGACTTTTTGACAGCAACAGATTTATTACACAACCTTTGATTATATTTCCATTAGCACTCTTCGCCGCCCTTACGAACTCTCCCTTCCTTACACTCTCCATCCTTGCTAGTTTCAGGTCAAGCATATTACATAGTTCACACACCCTACCCTGCAGCGCTGTATGACCCTCGTGGGTTTAGCGCCTAGCTTTGATTATAATAATTTCAAGTGATGCCTTAATTGATGCTGGTGATGCGTTCTTGATCCACGGATTTGAAGATGATCTTCCATCAATCAAACCTTGTTATCTTTTATTAATCAGACGCTATGAATCTTACCTTTCAAGGTGGTTGATGCTGGTGTAGGCTTTGATTCAAGGAACTGGGCCTGTTTTCCCATTCCTTGGATCGAACCAGATTGCCTTCCATTCCTGAAGAGCCGTATAACACCTACGGATTTATCGCTCCCCATGAATATAATAACTCAGCCTGTGGCTCCTCGGTCGTCCGCAGTGTCTTCAGGAAGCAGGAAAACCGGCAGATATTTACGTGTGCCAACACCCCAGGTCTGGGACGACCACCAGACTGTAAAAGCTGGCCCAGTCATGAGGTCCTCCGTCTTGTCTAACCTATGGTACTAAGACATAGTTCGATATACAGTGATAAATATGCTTGTTACATACAGTGAGCAAACTATGATATATTTATTAGCAAATATTTAGGTCCTGGGACCTTGATCACTTCCAATATACAAGGGTCAAGAATGGAAGTACATAGAGGCAAAAAAATAGTGTGATAGGCAGGAACTGACCTTTAAGGCTCTTGATCCAAAGAAGTGGAACTACCCTCCGATTTTCTTGAGTCTGGTTGCCTCCCATTCTCCCTGACGCTATATGGCACTTACGAGTTTAGTGTTCCCCATGTATGAAATAACAATAACAACAGACGTGTTGATTATGGTTACCTAAGAGATCAACACATAATTAACATAAGAGAGATGTGACTTTGCAAGACAACAAAATATGAAATGTTCACTGAGGATTTACAGTTTTATGCAATTTTGCGAGATATGAGCCTGGGGGATCAATAGTGACCTGTATACCTGTATACTCCAGGTATACAGGTCACTATTGATCCCTCAGGGTCATATCTCGCAAAACTGCATAAAACTGTAAATCCTTAGTGAACACTCCGTAACTTTTAATCAATAATTTTAATCTTACACTATATTAATGTGCGGAGTTATCAGCAGTAACCTGCAATTTGCAATCCTACTACATGATATCAGTACTGAGTGATCCTGCCGGATAATACTGTGGAACTTCACCTCTCTTTGCTTCAACCATGATAAGGTAAGTATTACCTGGAGAGGGCTTCGAGGGTCAACGCCTCCGCGGCCCGGTCTGAGGCCAGGCCTCATGGTGGATCAGGGTCTGATCAACCAGGCTGTTACTGCTGGCCGCACGCAAGCTGACGTACGAACCACAGCCCGGATGGTCAGGTACTGACTTTAGGTGCCTGTCCAGTGTCTTCTTGAAGACAGTCAGGGGTCTATTGGTATTCCCCCTTATGTATGCTGGGAGGCAATTGAACAGTCTTGGGCCCCGGACACTTACTGTGTTGTCTCTAGATAAGATAAGATTTCGTTCGGATTTTTAACCCCGGAGGGTTAGCCACCCAGGATAACCCAAGAAAGCCAATGCATCATCGAGGACTGTCTAACTTATTTCCATTGGGGCCCTCAATCTTGTCCCCCAGGATGCGACCCACACCAGTCGACTAACACCCAGGTACCTAATTGCTAATAGGCGAACAGAACAACAGGTGTAAGGAAACATGTGGAAATGTTTCCACCTGCCGGGAACCGAACCCGGGCCCTCCGGGTGTGAAGCAGGAGCTTTAGTCACCAGGCCACCAGTGTACTCGTGGCACCCCTACTTTTCATCGGGGGAATGCTGCATCTCCTGCCGAGTCTTTTGCTTTCATGTGGAGTGATTTTCGTGTGCAGGTTTGGTACCAATCCCTCCAGGACCTTCCAAGTGTATAATCATGTATCTCTCTCGCCTGCGTTCAAGGGAATACAGATTAAGGACCTTCAACCGTTCCCAGTACTTTAGGTGCCTTATCGCACTTATGTGTGCCGTGAAAGTTCTTTGTACACTCTCCAGGTCTGCAATGTCGCCAGCCTTGAAGGTGGCCTAGAGAGCACAAGCGATTGAAGAGAATCATCATGGGCTTGGAGTCCCTAGTTTTGAAGGTTCTCATTATCCATCCTATCATTTTCCTAGAGGATGAGGTAGATACATTGTTGTGGTCTTTGAAGGCGACATCCTCTGACATTATTACTTCCAGGTCCTTCACATTATTTTTTTGCTCTATTGTATGGTTAGAATTTGTGGTATACCCTGACACATTTTTAATTTTGTCAAGTTTTCCATATCAGAGTAGTTGAAATTTCTCCTCGTTGAACTTCGTATTGTTTTGAGTGGCCCATTCGAAGATTTGGTTGATGTCCGTTTGGAGTCTCGAAGTGTCTTCGATGGAGGTCACTGCCATGGTGATCCAGGTGTCATCCGCTAAGGAGGACACGGAGCTATGGCTTACATCTCTGTCTATGTCAGAAATAAGGATGAGGAATAGAATGGGAGCGAGTACTGTGCCTTGTGGAACAGAGCTTTTAACCATGGCTGCCTGGGACTTTACTCTGTGTTCTATTACTCTTTGTGTTCTATTTGTCAGGAAGTTGTAGATCCATCTACCAACTTTTCCCGTTATTCCTTTATCCCGCATTTTGTGTGCTATTACACCATGGTCACACTTGTCGAAAGCTTTTGCAAAGTCTGTGTATACTACATCTGTATTTTGTTTATCCTCTACAGCAGTGGTTCCCAAACTTTTTCAGCTTGTTACCCAATTTAACATGCCACATAAAGCATGTTACCCCTTTCACAAAATGTTGTTATTATTGATATATATGGCTAAATTAAAACACTTGAGATATTTTCTTTTATTTATTGTATTTGAACATTGTGCATCTCTAATGACTATTACCAAAGATGTCAAGAACATCAGTGGGATGGATGGAGTTGCGTACTTGAAGCTAGTTTAGGAATTCTTGGCTTCGTGGTTGAAAGTGCCAGCCTGGCATCGTTTGCAACATTCAAGCGAGTCCTCTTTTTTGTTTTCATACCCAGCACAGTTGAGAAGCCCTTCTCGCACAGATACGTTGTTGAGAATGATACCAACAACTTCAAGGCTCTCTTGGACAGAGTTGGCGAGTCAGGTAGTCGTGAAATCCAAAAGGAATCTGCATTTTGGTTTTGGAATTCGATTTTCAAGGCTTCATTGGCTCGCATTGTGATCCACTCCTCCTTTGCAGGGAAATCATCATCATGAATGGCATCATCAGGTACAGAGAAGGGATGAATGATCCACTGAAGAGTGGCTGTTTCTTGGTCACTCTCTGGAAAGTAGTGATGCATGCTTGTTTCAAGCCCCTTCAAATGGTCGCTCATTTCTTTGTTGATGGTCTGTAGAAGTGATCCAGTATCATGACTATTCTCCTCAACAAACTGGTCTAGGGTGGGAAACTGGGCGATCACTCCTTTCTCCAAGCGCCGAATCCAGAGTTTCAGTTTCCCCAGAAATGTAGTCACAGTGTGATGGGCATCAATGACAGTCGTGTTTCGGCCCTGGAGTTGCAGATTACCACTGTTCAGCTCCGCAAATATGTCAGCCAAGTACCGCATTGTTTTCTTGATTTTCAGAATTCATAACTTTTTTTCTGTCACCCCTCCATTACCCCCCAAAAATGGTTAAATTACCCCAAGGGGTAATTTACCCCCAGTTTGGGAACCACTGCTCTACAGCATCCAGGACCTTGTCATAGTGGTCCAGTAATTGGGACAGGCAGGAGCGACCTGCTCTAAACCCGTGTTGCCCTGGGTTGTGTAACTGATGGGTATCTAGGTGGTTTGCTATCTTGCTTCTTAGACCCCTCTCAAAGATTTTTATGATATGGGATGTTAGTGCTATCGGTCTGTAGTTCTTTGCAATTGCTTTACTGCCACTTTTGTGGAGTGGGGCTTTGTCTGTTGTGTTTAGTGTGTGTGGGATGACCCTTGTGTCTATGCTCCCTCTCCATAAAATGCTGAAGGCACGCGATAGTGACTTCTTGCAGTTCTCGATGAACACGGAGTTCCACGAGGCTGGGCCTGGGGCAGAGTACGTGGGCATGTCATTAATTTCCTCTTAAAAATCTTGTGGAGTTATAATAATATCCGAGACTTTTGGGATGACCAAATTTTGGGTTTCATTCATAAAGAATTCATATGGATTGTCGACCCTTAGAGTGGGCAGTAGATCACTGAACACTGAGTCATATTGGGACTTTAGTGTCTCACTCATTTCTTTGCTATCATCTGTGTATGTCCCATCCCGCCTAAGCAGGGGCCCAATACTGGATGTTGTTTTTCCCTTAGATTTGGCATAAGAGAATAAGTATTTTTTTTTTCAATTTCCTTTATGGCTATTAGTTCTTCCTGTGATTCTTGTCTCCTATAAGATTCCTTCAACTTAAGTTCGATATTTGCAATTTCATTGACTAGTGCTTCCCTTCGTATTTCAGATATATTGACCCCACTCAGCATCTCTGTGACTCTTCGCCTTCATCTGTATAAGGAACGTCTCTCTCTTTCTAGTTTACATCTTCTCTTTCTTTTTCTTAATGGAATGTGTCTTGAGTAGATCTCAAGAACCACAGAATTCATTTTTTCAAGGCAGATGTCCGGGTCTGTGTTGTTTACGATATTGTTGAGAAATGCTTTACCAGCTAAGATATAATTTTAAATATAGGGAATACTTAGCCGATAAAAGACAGCAAATCATCTACATAGCCGCCCCTGCAGACGAGGTCTTGAATTGTTGTCATGATCATCTCTCAACGGGCTGTAATAGATCATATTATGTAAACAATAAATTACCCCTAGGGGGTGTTATGTCAGCATATTTCATTCACTGATTGCTGACAAACTTACTTGTGTGGACTCAAAAGTCCGCACCTCACTGCCGACTATAGGTTAATTACAAACTCCTTGCGACTCAAGAACTGCGCAGTCCCCCGTACTACAAGAAATTCGTAACCTACCTTGCTCTTGTAGCGTGAGCTATAGTGTTCTTCACACCTTCGACAGATATCGGTGACTTGATAGAAGCTGAAGTGTCCTTGGATGTCCACGTCTTCCATAGTCTAGGAATGTGCACACTGGTACACTATGTTTCACAAGATTTGTCTTTATTGTTCACAATCTTATCACTAAAGAAGCTGATCACACTTCTCTGTAAGTGTTTATTGTGTTTTGTGAGACACTTTGTTCACACTAACGCACTGATCAGTGTTCTTTGTTGGTTATCCTGGCGTCAGTGTGACTCTCAGTAGAGTCAAAAGTAATCTGAAGACGCCACAGCCTCATACACCGTCACTACCCCTAGCACATAAAGGAAAAGCTGACCTAGTACTTTTGCTTCCTTGCCACTTCCTCCATGAAGCAAAGCAGAATGTTTGATTCTTGCTGTCTTAAGCATAGACAACAATGTACACTATCTTTACCATAGTAATAAAGTGGGAGCAGGATTTTCCTTAATTGTCCTGCTAAGGTAAGAGATGGACTGTCTTTTATTAAATTACACTTTGCAACACTGGAGTCTTGCATGGAGCGTCGGTCGCTTGGCAACGTCGCATACTGGTACTGCATCTGGGATCAATTACTTGCTGTAGCAGTAAACAAGATGCTTGCCCTTTCTGAGAGGGCTGGGCCCCTCAGGGCTGAAAGGGGCTGAAAGGGGCTGAAGGGGACTGAAGAGGGCTGATACCCCGCTCCTGGAGAAAATTTCTCCACAGATATCTTCCCAGCTTGTTTCATTTAGGACATGGTTTACTTGATCCCATTGTATGTTTTTGTTATTGAAATTGAATTTCGTGAAGAGACCTTCATGACTGCTCACATTTTGCTGGTCCGGAGCCCTGTGCATACATGTCTGTACCTCTATTATGCTGTGAGCTGAGTGAATTGTCTTTAATACATTTATATTACGTATCAGGTCATCATTGTTAGTGAAGATGAGGTCCAGCATATTTTCTAGTCATGTAGGCTCTACTATTTGCTGGTTTAAGGTGAATTTGTTGCAAAGATTCAATAGTTCGTGTGTGTGTGAATTTTCATCTGAGCTGCCTCCGGGGTGATCTCTGCTAAAATATTGTTTGCTATACTCCTTCATTTTCGGTGTCTCAGGTTGAAATCTCCTTGTAGTAAGATGTTTGGGGCAGGAGTTGGGAGATTTTCCAGACAGTGGTCAATTTTCTCAAGCTGCTCTTGGAATTGCTGGGAAGTTGCATCTGGAGGCTTGTATACTACCACAATGATAAGATTTTGATTTGTTAATAATAAAATTATCAATCTAAACTACAGAAGAGAAAAGGGAAGGAAACAGCTTCAATAATTAGCATTGAACTAAGTGCCAATCCAACAGCTGTAAAATATAATACACTTACTATTTTTCAGGTGTGCTGATGGGACTGTGGTATGGTGGGTAGCTATAATGGCAGGGGTGTGGGCAGCTGTAGCCTCGATGCCTCACGAGGACCCGCTGGTACGTTAAGATGATTGTTTGTCTCATGCTAATGAGAAATGGAGGATCGAGCCTCTACCACTTCTCGCGTTGAATGATCCAAACGGGCTTAGTGCTTCGTTGCTAAAAATATAAATAGGTGTATCCAAAAGTCTCATGTGGATAATAGGTGTAAGATGAATTCCAAAGCTTAGAAGCTGCTGATATGTGTATATACCATGAGTAGGCTACCCACACTTGCTCTTTATATTGTACTCTCTGCAGTATCTTATATAAACTATGTGACCTTGGTGAAGGACCCTTGATCAAAGGAATTAAAATTACCTTTCCATAGATTAAAGTTTATTACCTCCCGTTCTCCCAGGCACTGAATGACCCTTACCCATTTAGCGCTTCCTTATGAATATAATAATTCTCCAGTGAGTAGGGTGTAACCGAGACCTGCGTCAGGAAACGTTTTCACTGACGACCCACATACCACCACCCCTTCCTCAAGGTTGCTGCAGAAGACAACGACGTAGTGAAGATGAAGGTGAAGTCAGCACCTGGAGGACCTGATGGTGACCTGCTGCTGCAGATCCGCCGCCAGGACCTGAAAAAGCTGGAACTCACCCAGGACGATGTGAGTAACACTGGCCACTGGCTATGGGGCTAACCTTCAGCTCCTCCAACCTCTGGTGTTAAGCGGGACACCTTTATTAGCAACGTTTCGCCCTATCACGTTACAAAGAGTGAAAGAAAAACATGTATGCAATATCAAGTTGGTATCTCATACCATCTCTTCAGATGCATGATAGAACTGATAAATTGGCTAAGCTGTATGCTTTCAAAGAGGGGGTAGATTACAATCTTGGGTTGTCAGTTAGCAGTTTGAGAACAATAATACGAAAAGAACTTCAAATGAACTTTATTGACTTAAGACTTAGGGAGATTGACACAAGTCAGTCCATCTATCATCATTCCATCATGCAGGAGGAGCCACATGTCTATGGTGCATCCAACAAGATAAGCAGACTCTTGGATGTCACTACTGCCCGGCTCCGGCTGGGTTACAAGTATCTATAGCAGGTTAAATCACCACCACCAGACGTAGACCAAACGAAATGTAAACTTTGCCAGATGGACTATTGTCACACCTTGCGTCATTATGAACTGGAGTGTGATCAAATTAATGAATTTAGAAACAACTCACTCAGAAATGTTCAAGAAATGGCGAAGTATTTTATCCACAGTGGTATATTACAGACCATTCTGGAGAAATACCCTGACTTTGCTAGCTGTAAATAATGCATTACCATGTGTGTGTGTGTGTGTGTGTGTGTGTGTGTGTGTGTGTGTGTGTGTGTGTGTGTGTGTGTGTGTGTGTGTGTGTGTGTGTGTGTGTGTGTGTGGTGTGTGTGTGTGTGAGAGACTCAACAATCAATATTTGCACCAATAACTCATTACAGTTATGACCGGGTGTGGAAGTGTGAATTGCTCATTACACTATAATTTGTTCATGATTGTAGCCATGTATAAGCGTAAGTAACCACTCTACAGAATTCATTACCTTTGTAACTTGTGAGCTCATTACCTTTGTACCTAGTTCAGCTATCAAAACTTTGGGGGCCCAGTCCCTGGACCCATTACGTACCTCTGTAATCTGTAAATACCTTTGTAATTTGTCATGATTGTGACCAGACCTACTTGGAGTTCATTACCTTTGTAAATTGTGAGTTCATTACCTCTATAACTCGTACCATCATGTTGGCATGTTATACCATCATGTCTTATTCCTGAAGATGACTTAAAATGCATGCAAAAGCCTGGGGTCGCATGTTTCATTCTCTTGCCTTGTTTCATGGGATGTGGTGGGTGTTGCGTTGCAGGTGGTAGCAGGTGGAGAGGTCGTGGGTGGGAGCGATGGACGACCTCTGCAGCTCAAGGTGAAGGGCCGCTACTTCCCCCTCCCAGAGCCTCAACAATCACTGTCTAGCGTGGTCGTCTTCCACTCCGTAGAAAGCGAGGAACCCTACCTGCTCGACCTAAACACTGTCGGCAATCTTACTCTACACTCATTTGACAGTAAGGTGTATATATGTATATATACATATATATATATATATATATATATATATATATATATTTATTTATTTATTTATTTATTTATTTATTACATAATATGGTACAAAAAGGTTTAAGAGATACATTGTTGATATAAAGATGGCATATACAGTACATGAGATGTGAGAGATAAATGTCTAGTACATATTGTTACATGTTTGTCACTGATTGTAATGCGAAAATCTCATCAGAACTGGGGCGCGTGCCCAAAATACAGCAAGCATTACCCCTCTGAACAGCAGCGCTGAATCGCTGGAACACAAAACTAGCTGCCTTGGGATCCCTAGTTTTTTTCAATTCAATTCAAAGTTTGTTCTCTATACGGATTACAATGCTGAGTTTACAAAATTTGGTTATTGTGTGGTTTACATGTAGTAAAATAATTACAGAGTGTACCACTAGAACACCTAGCATGGCTAGGCATTTCGGGCAGACTTAGTTTAATTCTTAATTTTAAAATATTACAAATTATGAGGTAAGTTGGTATTATGGCTAAGTGACTAAATACTAGTTTGTGAGTTTAGCAATGTGAATGCTTTTGTTTTGGCACATTACATAGTTTCAGTATTGGAGTATCACAGGCCAACTTATGACTAGTTAGGATTCATTATTTTAAGATTGAGATTAATATTTCTGTTTATGGTCAAATGGGTGAGTGAGTGTAAGTGTGAACCACCGGGTGGTATTCGTGTAGTTAGTTGACGGGGTGTATCAGGGAGATAATATGTTTTCTGATGGTAGTTTTGAAGGTGATGAATGTGTCTGCAGTTCTAGAGTTCTCAGGTAGGGTGTTCCAGATTTTAGGGCCTTTGACATACATTGAATTTTTGTAAAGGTTTAGTCGGACACGGGGAATGTCGTAGAGATGTTTGTGTCTGGTGTTATGCCTGTGGGTTCTATCACAACTATCAAGAAAGCGTTTTAGGTCAAGGTTGATATTAGAGTTTAAGGCCCTGTAGATGTAGATTGCACAGTAGTAAGTGTGGATGTACTGAACAGGGAGTAAGTTTAGATCTATGAAGAGTGGGGGGGTGTGTTGCCAGGGATGAGATTTAGTGATTATCCTTACTGCAGCTTTTTGTTGGGTTATTATTGGCTTTAGGTGTGTTGCTGCAGTTGATCCCCAAGCACAAATAGCATAGGTGAGGTATGGATATATAAGTGAGTGGTATAGTGTGAGAAGGGCATTTTGCGGCACGTAGTATCGTATCTTGGAGAGGATCCCAACCGTTTTGGATACATTTTTGGTTATATGTTGGATATGGGTGCTGAAATTCAAGTTGTTGTCAAGGTATAGGCCTAGGAATTTGCCCTCATTATGTCTGGTAATTAGAGTGTTGTCAATCTTAATGTTAATTTGTGCATCTGCTCTGCTACCAAACATAATATAGTAGGTTTTGTCAGTGTTAAGCGTAAGTTTATTGGCTGTCATCCAAGTCGATATTTTGATCAGCTCCTCGTTAACAATGGTGTTGAGGGTGGCAAGATTAGGGTGAGAGATGACATAAGTCGTGTCGTCAGCAAAGAGAATGGGTTTCAGGTTACCCTGATGAGTCTTTGGCCTAGCTCCTTAAGGAACTTAGATGCACTCGTTCCCCATGAGCCAAGGGTCTCTGAGCCTATGGGAACAAACATATAATGATGGGCAAGTTCTCCATATTTTCTAGACTTCTGGGACTCCCTGAAGCTGGTGGCTGCCCCTTCTTCTTCACTGGTGTATTGGAGACAGGTATCAGCTAAGGTAGATGCACATGTGTAGTCCCACACCACCTGCTTACCGTCTGTCCAGGCTTGAAGTGTGATACCATCTGGACGCTTCTGGCTGCCATCAGATCTGCATAGTTGGGGGTGGCTCCCTTACTGCTGGGCATCCGGCTGTTGTGAGGCTCCTCTTGATAATGTTATTTACCTCCTCATGTCTTGCAATCTTTCCCTCGGATTTACGGCACACAAGACCATGGTACCCGAATCGGTCTGCTGCTTCACTGCCACAAATACACCTGTGTTCGGCGAGAATAGGGGCGGCAAGTCGAAGGGCAACACCAATGTGGATGGTCTGTGGGTCTAGCCGTGTGCCAAGGCTGGAGTTGGGAACAGCCAACAGAAAGTCCCCTACATGAGAAGCCCTCACTGCCAGGAGGCGGGCTCTATCCTTCCCTGACACACTCTGAAGCATTGTTGAGGCTATTTTCTCCACTATCGGGCCATCCCAGTGCGACTGTTTGTAGTTGTTGGGGGGAGCAGGTCTGGTTTCAGAGCCCGTTAGATTATCCCAGATCATGGCTCCGTCAATGAACTTTTGGTCCTGGACTCCAATCTTATCCCTAAGATGTTCAGGGAGAATTGCTGCTATAAGCCCTCTGGATGCAATGCATGAGGACAGAAAAGCAGGTAGTGCAATCTGTGATGACTTGCGGACACCAATGCCTCTTAGTCTGACTGGAAGTTGTTGTGATAGAAACACAGGCCTTATCTCTAGGCTTTATTGAACATAGAATCTTCATAGTACTTCTGCAACAACAAAATATAATGACTAGTACATCTAATAGTGGCTTCTACAGGGATGGTGATGTCTTGCATATGTCAAGAGAAAAGTTATAACTACAGGCCACATATTTAAACTCACCATGTAATCTGCATCACTGATAAATGGATATAGTAGGAGAGAATCACACACCATGTGTTGGCACCCATGACACACACCAAACTGTTGTTGTTGTTAAGGGCCCCAAGAGGTGGTGCAGTATTATCCTGCTGCTGCTCCCCACAGGACCAGTATCACTACAATCTCCCCCTTCTAAAATATCAGAGACAGTAATCTCCCAAACTGTTAGGTGGGCGACGTACACGTCCCGACCTTCGTAGCCCTTGAGCCTCTTCACCAGGTTCGATATTTTCCAGCGGGGTTTGATTAACTGCTGGAGCAGAATCCTCTATTTCCATAGGGGTAGTCTCAAGGGGCTTTCCAGGAGAAAACGAAGCATCTTTCACATCTATTGGTGTATCTTGAGATTCCACACTAATAGGGATTTCAACTGGGGCTAAATGTCTTGTAGATACTGTAGTCTCTTCACCATTTTGGTAGCGAATGTGGGCGTAATGTGGATTAGCTTGCAGGAGCTCTACCTCTTCCACTAAAGGATCCGTCTTGTTCATTCTACGGTGACTCTTCAGGAGAACGGGTCCAGGATGACATAACCAAGTGGGCACGGAGGCTCCCGTAGAGGAACGACGTGAATAGTTGAGGAGTCTTTCATGAGGGGTTGCATTAGTAGCTGTGCACAGCAGTGATCTAATAGAGTGAAGAGCATCAGGTAGGACAGTTTGCCAGTGTTGAACAGGTAGATTGCGCGACTTCAATGTCATTGTAACTGCCTTCCATATAGTACCATTGAACCGCTCCACTTGACCATTGCCTTGAGGGTTGTAGCTTGTTGTTCTGCTGCAGGCAATACCTTTGCTAGCCAAAAACTCCTGAAGTTCGTTACTCATGAACGAGGATCCACTGTCTGAATGGATATAAGCTGGCATACCAAAAATAGAGAACAACTGTGAAAGACAACTAATAACAGTTGAAGCAGCCATATTTGCACAGGGGAATACAAAGGGAAACCTTGAATATTCATCTACTATGTTAAGGAAATACCTATTCTGATTTGTGCTTGGTAGAGGTCCTTTGAAATCTATATTCAATCTTTCGAAAGGCTGGGTGGATTTTATGAGATGAGTCTTCTCTGGCTGATGAAAGTTTGGCTTGCACTCTGCACATACTCTGCATGCTCTGATCACTTGTCGCACATCTTCCACTGAGTAGGGCATGTTCTTTGATTTGACAAAATGGTACAGGCGTGTAACTCCTGGGTGACACAAAGCCTTGTGGAGAGCTGAGAGTGATTGCAAATCATGACATGCTGCTCCACAGTGGGACCTAGAGAATGCATCAGGTGAGATGTTCTCTTGACCCGGTCGGTACAGAATATCAAAGTCATAACACGATAGTTCCATCCTCCAGCGTAATATCTTGTCATTCTTTATCCTACTTTTGTGCTTCTTGTCGAACATATACATCACGGACCGTTGGTCAGTCCTTATGGTGAAATGTCTACCAGTTAAATAATGCCTCCAGTGGCGAACTGCTTCTATGATGGCCTGGGCTTCCTTTTCTACAGCAGCATAACATTTCTCTGATCCTTGAAAAGTTCTCGAAAAGAAGGCTACTGGTCGTCCTGCCTGAGATAAGACTGCAGCAATGGCAATGTCAGATGCATCCGTTTCCACTTCGAATGGTAGGGACTCATCAATGGCTTGAACTACTGAGTTTTCAATGTCCTGTTTGAGAGTATGGAAAGCGGCTTCTGCTTCCTTTGTCACAGGAAATGTGGTAGCACTCAATGGGCGGACTTTACTTGAATAGTTGTAGATCCATTGAGAGTAATAAGCAAAGAGACCAAGAGTTCTTCGGAGTGACTTTTTGTCTTGAGGCATTGGAAGTTCCCGTAGAGGTCGTAGTCGTTCAGGGTCTGGGAATATTGAACCTCCTTCCACTACATAACCAAGGATGCTAAGCCTTTTAGTTGAAAAAGTGCACTTTTCCTCATTGTAACTGATATTTTTCTTCTTGGCGGCTTCCAAAAACTTATCAAGGTTTGCATCATGTTCCTCCTGGGTCTTGCCACAAATGGTAACATTATCTAAATACGCATAAGTTCCCATGAGTTGCTCTTCCTGAATGAGTGAATCCATAATTCGTTGGAAGCAGGCTACCCCATTGGTGACTCCAAAAGGGACTCTGGTAAACTGATACAGGCCATCACTAGCCTGAAACGCTGTGTATGGTTTATCTTCATTCCTTATAGGGACTTGATGATAGGCACTCTGTAGATCAATTGTGCTAAACACATAGTACTGAGCAATTTTGTTCACTGTATCGTCAATTCGAGGTAGAGGGTACCCATCAAGAAGTGTAAATTTGTTGATTGTCTCAGAGTAATCGATAGCCAGTCTCCGTTTCCTATAACCATCTTTAACAACAACAACCTGTGCACGCCAAGGGGAATCACTCGGTTCTATAATACCCTCCTTCAGCAGCCTCTGAGTTTCTTTCTCAATGAACATCCGATCCTCATAAGAACAGCGGCGTGACTTAGCTGATATAGGATGGCAATCCGCGGTAAGATTTGCAAACAGCTTTGGTGGGTCTACCCTTAAAGTGCTAAGTCCACAGACAACAAGAGGAGGCAGTTCACCTCCATATGTTAAGGTGACACTACCATGCAGCTTCTGAAAGTCCTGACCAAGGATAACATCAGAGCACAGTTGTGGCAGAATAGCTAAATGTACATCTTGATAATCCTTTCCATTAACTCTGAGATTTACCTTACAAAACCCTAAGGTCTGAATAGAGAGAGATGTTGATGCCATGGAAACGGTACCTGATGAGTGATGTAGAGTCAAGGAGAGCCGTTTAACTAAGTCAAGGTTGATGAAACTCTCTGAGCTGCCACTATCAATAAGACCATCTACTTCTGTTCCTTTGATGAATACTTTCACAACTGCCTTTGACAGTGAATTTGGAGTAGCCGCAGAAGTCACTGTTGCTAGAGTCGCATGATCACTGGAATGTGTGGAGGCACTAGCTCTTGTTGATGCATTAGCACGACATACTTTAGCAAAGTGACCTTTCTTGTGGCATTTATGGCACATTGCTTCACGAGCAGGACACTTTGGACGTGGATGTCTTGAAAAACCACAAAAGAAACACACCGTACCTGCTGCTGCTGTCACTGAGGCAGGTTCCACAGTAACTTCATTGCAAGAGTCTTGGTCAGGAATTGCAGCACTTACCACTCGAGAAGGCTGAGTGGTACTGTATACTTCAGAATTCTTCTGGGCTGAATCTAGAGCTCTTGCCTGGTCAAAGGCAGCGGCTAAGTCGAGAGTTTTATTCTCCAATAAACGCTGCCTTATTATTGGTGATTGCAGGCCACTGATAAAAGCATCCCTGATGGACTCTTCACAATACTGAGCAGCTGTCACTGCTTGGAAGTGACAGTCCTTACCTAAAATTTTCAGTGCTTGAAAGTATTCCTCTAAGGATTCATCAATCTGCTGGCGGCGAGTTGCAAGGCGATAGCGTGCAAAGATTTCATTTGTAGGTTTAATATACTGAGACTTGAGGGTTTTGATAGCATCTTCGTAGGTATTACACTCAGAAATAGCCTCATATATCTTAGGTGACACAAAATTGATGAGCAGACTTAGTTTATCTAGATCTTCTTTAGGAAGGGCTCCCAAGAAGTTTTCGAAAGTCTTAAACCAGTGCTTCCATTCCTGAGCAGCCGTTGATAAGCTGGGGTCACAGTCTAGCCTCTCAGGTTTCAGTAAACGCTCCATGTTGTGATGTAGTCTAGCTCAGGATCACCACCAGGTAGCCCAGGATTCTATGTTCAATAAATTGTTGTGATAGAAACACAGGCCTTATCTCTAGGCTTTATTGAACATAGAATCTTCATAGTACTTCTGCAACAACAAAATATAATGACTAGTACATCTAATAGTGGCTTCTACAGGGATGGTGATGTCTTGCATATGTCAAGAGAAAAGTTATAACTACAGGCCACATATTTAAACTCACCATGTAATCTGCATCACTGATAAATGGATATAGTAGGAGAGAATCACACACCATGTGTTGGCACCCATGACACACACCAAACTGTTGTTGTTGTTAAGGGCCCCAAGAGGTGGTGCAGTATTATCCTGCTGCTGCTCCCCACAGGACCAGTATCACTACAGAAGTGTAGCTTGGTTCCACTGCCCATCTTCTAGAGTAAGGATAAGTACTTTCGTAAAAATCAGCCTCAGGATACTGTCATATTCGTGCAGTATAGGGTTATCATATGAAGGTGCACATCTTAGGAAATATGTCAACCTAGGCAGACTCAAGCACTTTGTGAGAAAGCACAAGGTATCATGGGTGTCAAGATTGCCTATTCGTTGTTCCACTCTCCTCAGTTCTTCTAATTTCTTCCTGAGGATTGTGTCAATGGCATCGCTTCCCAGAGGTGCTCCAAGCAAGACACTGTTTGTAGGGGCATTGACTGATGCTCCTGGTAGTTTGGATCTCACTGCATTTATCACTTGTTGACTGACTGAAATGATTTCACACTTGGATGATTTCAGGATGAGACCCATTTCCTGTCCCCGTGTCATCACTCGTGTAAGATCACCTAAGAGGGACTCCTTTGTACCTGCTATTGTGCCATCATTCAGGAACCAGATGTTTAGCTCACTGGTCAGTCTGACTGTGATTTCCCTAACTGCTATACAGAAGAGAAATGGTGCAAGAGGATCCTCTTGCTGGACACCCTCTGATGATGTGATTTCATGCTCTCCAAACAGGAACATTGATCCCTTGCTATATCCAGCTGAAACAAAGGGGCTGCTAATACCACATCTCTTTTCAGGAGATTAAATCATTCTTGAGGTCTAATTTTACCACTGCATTGTCCTCAGGCAGGTTGTTGATATACGCCCTTGTTGCATGAGCCAATGCTTCACTTCCTTGAGAGACCCCAAAACCAAGTTGGTTTGGTTGAAGCATCATGGCTGCCTCTGCGCGAATGCTTCGGACAGCAACTTTGGAAACGAGGCGGCGAAAAGTGTTGCCTACTGCAATAGGCCTAATTCCTCCATCTTTCTTTTTAAGTGCACAAAGTGTTGCACCAAAAAAGAAATGTTTAACTTCGTCAGGAATAAGACCAGCCAAGAAATTGTTGACGAACCTTGTGATCTCTGAAAACAGTGTCTCTGCAATCTCCCCAATAACTGGATTATATATATATATATATATATATATATATATATATATATATATATATATATATATATATATATATATATATATATATATACATACACACACACACACACACAATCGCCGGCATTATTGGTTCCTGATCTCATGGGCACTATCATATCCACTCTTAAAATTGTGTACTGAGTGATAATATAGCATTTATTGTGGTGAAGACGAAAAAAACCTAGAAAAACTAGATACAGCGATTGATAAACAAGGTTTGAGGCTCGACCGTTCGTCATTGTAGGAGCTGCCAGCAATCACCGGTTCTTCAACACGCAAGTCATACTTTTGTATCAATCAAATCACATATTACTCGGGTAGATAATTTCCAGTAGATCCTTCATGTGTTAGCCCAAATCACCGACCAGTATGTTTTAAATAAGTGACCCACTGATCAGATCAGACTGGTTCCGAACCCTTGACTGGTCCAAACCCTTGGCTGGTTTCAAACGGATTCGTTGGACAATAAAGCAGACTGTAAACGGATGGGGTTGCAGGTGCCCTTATCAAACACAAACAATAAATATAAATCAGGAACGTACACGGTAAGCTGTCCAATATACAAATACAGTTAGAAATAGAAATACAAATAGCTAGAGCTTCATTTAAGGAGGCTATTAATAGAGTATTCAAGAGGTTGCTAGTAGAATTACAGTAAATCAACCATTCAAATCATTATGAAGCTCTGTGTAGTCTGCAGTCAATCAAACAAACGGGCTTCCACATGGATAAATTGCCATTTTTGTGGAAATTGGTGTCACGCCCCTTGTGCAGATATCCAAGAACTAGCTACAAGCAGTTTTAAAACAGGGAAGTGTTTTTGGGTATGCCCAAATGAGATAAATCTGTGGACTAAAATCACAAGGGTATTAAAAGAGGATAACATCAAAGCTGCTTTCATAGAAAACCTGGAAGCTTTCTACAACAGATGGGAACATAAAAAGTCTGGGCTGAATGGTACTGCCCTTGATACTGGCAATGTAGTCAGAAACTGTAAGGCTGGAGGTGATGCCCTGGTAGTCAGTAAATGTGGGGCTGATAGTGCTGTCCTGGGAGACAGTAATGGTGAAGCGGAGGTGCTGTCCTGGGAGACACTAATGGTGAAGCTGGAGGTGCTGTCATGGGAGACAGAAATGGTGAAGCTGGAGGTGCTGTCCTGGGAGACAGTAATGGTGATGCTGGAGGTGCTGTCCTGGGAGAAAGTAATGGTGATGCTGGAGGTGCTGTCATAGGAGACAGAAATGGTGAAGCTGGAGGTGCTGTCCTAGGAGACAGTAATGGTGAAGCTGGAGGTGCTGTCATAGGAGACAGAAATGGTGAAGCTGGAGGTGCTGTCCTGGGAGACAGAAATGGTGAAGCTGGAGATTTTGTCCAGGTAGTCGGGAACTATACGCAGGAAGGAATACATATAAATGACCTCATAGGGGACAGGAGCCGTAGTGGGGAAACAAGTGTAGTCAAAGATAGGATAAAACCAATATTGCAAACTAGAAATACCACAGGAAATAGCAAACAAGAGGACTCCACTAGCAATAGTAAGGATATATTACTAAAAACAACTGGTGGGAGCTCCATTGTTGGTGTTAGGGAGGACAGGAATAAGACAGGTAAACATGCACCAACAGGGAATACAGTCACAGAAACCCAAGGCAAACGGAAACCAAGCCTGTGCACATACTATGCACTTGGTATCTGCAGACATGGGAAATCTGGAAAAACAGACGGGACGTGCAACTATGACCACCCTAGAAAATGCCGTGCCCATATGACAACAGGAAAATACAAACTCCCTTCCTGTACCTCTTCAGTACAGGAAAGACTGTGCTATAACTTAAATTGCCAGGCACACCATCTAAAGGGGACAAAAAGATACAAAACATCCAGACCATGGGAAAACCTGGGTAGCCACAGCCACTCAAGAGGGAGAGGTTTTTTAGTGCCAGGAAGGAAAAAAAAACTGGCAGGAAATGGCAGAAATCGTACACCAAATCCAGTCATTCCTGGAGTGGAACCACAGTCGATGGCCTCCACTCCAAACCAACAGATACAGATACTAATACCGGACAAAAAATCCCCCCCCAGTACCAACAATACCACCAGTCTGATGACATTCTTCTTTGCAAATATACAGGGTCTAAAGCCAGCAACAAACAACAAAATACCTTTCATCCGTGGACTGCTTGCAGAGGCAAAGGCAATGTTCGCGGCTTTCACTGAGACCCACATAAAGGATCACTTGGACAACGAAATATGGATCCCAGGTTACAACCTATACAGATGTGACAGAGTGAACAGGCAAAAGGGTGGGGTTGGCCTGTACATTGCAGAGTCACTTGTTTGCACAGAACTGCTTAATGCCTCAAATGTAGTGGAAGTTTTAGCAGTAAAGGTCGAGAACCAAAACCTAGTCATTGTGGTAGTCTACAAGCCTCCGGATGCAACATCCCAGCAATTCCAGGAACAGCTGTTAAAAATTGACCACTGTCTGGAAAATCTTCCAGCTCCTGCACCCAACATCTTGCTCCTGGGGGATTTCAACTTAAGGCACCTAAAATGGAGGAATATAGCAAATAATATTGTTGCAGTAATAACACCAGGAGGCAGCTCTGATGAAAACTCACACTCACACGAGCTTTTAAATCTCTGCACAAAATTCAGTTTAAACCAGCAAATAATAGAGCCTACTAGACTGGAGAATACACTAGACCTCATCTTCACTAACAATGATGATCTGATAAGAAATGTCACCATATCAAAAACAATATACTCAGATCACAACATTATTGAGGTTCAGACATGTATGCGCGGAGCCCCAGACCGACATAATGAGATTAGTCACGAGGGAGCATTCACCAAATTCAACTTCAATAACAAAAACATAAAGTGGGACCAAGTAAACCAAGTCTTAACCGATATAAGCTGGGAAGATATACTAAGCAACACAGACCCCAACTTATACCTAGAACAGATTAACTTGGTGGCACTCGTATGCACAAGGCTTATTCCTCTAAGAAAAAGGAGGAGTAGATGTAAAATAGAAAGAGACAGGCGCTCCCTTTACAGGCGACGGAAAAGAATAACAGAGCGGCTAAAAGTAGTCAATATATCTGAAATGCGTAGGGAGACACTGGTTAGAGAAATAGCAAGCATCGAACTTAAGCTAAAGGAATCTTATAGGAGTCAGGAATCGCGGGAAGAACTAAAAGCCATAAATGAAATCGAAAGAAACCCAAAGTATTTCTTCTCCTATGCCAAATCAAAGTCGAGAACAACATCCAGTATTGGGCCCCTACTTAAACAAGATGGGTCCTACACAGATGACAGCAAGGAAATGAGTGAGCTACTCAAGTCCCAATATGACTCAGTTTTTAGCAAGCCGCTAACCAGACAGAGAGTCGAAGATCAAAATGAATTTTTTATGAGAGAGCCACAGAATTTGGTTAACACAAGCCTATCCGATGTTATCCTGATGCCAAATGACTTCGAACAGGCGATAAATGACATGCCCATGCACTCTGCCCCAGGGCCAGACTCATGGAACTCCGTGTTCATCAAGAACTGCAAGAAGCCCCTATCACGAGCCTTTACCATCCTATGGAGAGGGAGCATGAACACGGGGGTCGTCCCACAGTTACTAAAAACAACAGACATAGCCCCACTCCACAAAGGGGGCAGTAAAGCAACAGCAAAGAACTACAGACCGATAGCACTAACATCCCATAT
Organism: Cherax quadricarinatus; assembly: GCF_038502225.1. Lineage (NCBI taxonomy): Eukaryota > Metazoa > Arthropoda > Malacostraca > Decapoda > Parastacidae > Cherax > Cherax quadricarinatus. Next base: position 324,507 of record NC_091331.1, read on the forward strand.
CATAAAAATCTTTGAAAGGGTCCTAAGAAGCAAGATCACCACCCATCTAGAAACCCATCAGTTACACAACCCAGGGCAACATGGGTTTAGAACAGGTCGCTCCTGTCTGTCTCAACTATTGGATCACTACGACAAGGTCCTAGATGCACTAGAAGACAAAAAGAATGCTGATGTAATATATACGGACTTTGCAAAAGCCTTCGACAAGTGTGACCATGGCGTAATAGCGCACAAAATACATGCTAAAGGAATAACAGGAAAAGTCGGTCGATGGATCTATAATTTCCTCACTAACAGAACACAGAGAGTAGTAGTCAACAGAGTAAAGTCCGAGGCAGCTACGGTGAAAAGCTCTGTTCCACAACGCACAGTACTCACTCCCATCTTGTTCCTCATCCTCATATCTGACATAGACAAGGATGTCAGCCACAGCACCGTGTCTTCCTTTGCAGATGACACCCGAATCTGCATGACAGTGTCTTTCATTGCAGACACTGCAAGGCTCCAGGCAGACATCAACCAAATCTTTCAGTGGGCTGCAGAAAACAATATGAAGTTCAACGATGAGAAATTTCAATTACTCAGATATGGTAAACACGAGGAAATTAAATCTTCATCAGAGTACAGAACAAATTCTGGCCACAAAATAGAGCGAAACACCAACGTCAAAGACCTGGGAGCGATCATGTCGGAGGATCTCACCTTCAAGGACCATAACATTGTATCAATCGCATCTGCTAGAAAAATGACAGGATGGATAATGAGAACCTTCGAAACTAGGGAGGCCAAGCCCACGATGACACTCTTCAGGTCACTTGTTCTATCTAGGCTGGAATATTGCTGCACACTAACAGCACCTTTCAAGGCAGGTGAAATTGCTGACCTAGAAAATGTACAGAGAACCTTCACGGCACGCATAACGGAGATAAAACACCTCAATTACTGGGAGCGCTTGAGGTTCCTAAACCTGTATTCCCTGGAACGCAGGCGGGAGAGATACATGATTATATACACCTGGAAAATCCTAGAGGGACTAGTACCGAACTTGCACACGAAAATCACTCACTACGAAAGCAAAAGACTTGGCAGACGATGTAACATCCCCCCAATGAAAAGCAGGGGTGTCACTAGCACGTTAAGAGACCATACAATAAGTGTCAGGGGCCCGAGACTGTTCAACTGCCTCCCAGCATACATAAGGGGGATTACCAACAGACCCCTGCCAGTCTTCAAGCTGGCACTGGACAAGCACCTAAAGTCGGTTCCTGACCAGCCGGGCTGTGGCTCGTACGTTGGTTTGCGTGCAGCCAGCAGTAACAGCCTGGTTGATCAGGCTCTGATCCACCAGGAGGCCTGGTCACAGACCGAGCCGCGGGGGCGTTGACCCCCGGAACTCTCTCCAGGTAAACTCCAGGTAAACCACTTTGTCATTTAGCTCATTTCATTTACCACCCTGAGGCTGAAAAAGTATTTCCTAATATCTCTGTGGCTCATCTGTGTTTCAGAGTACAAAACAAATTCTGGCCACAAAATAGAGCGAAACACCAACGTCAAAGACCTGGGAGTGTTCATGTCGGAGGATCTCACCTTCAAGGACCATAACATTTTATCGATCGCATCTGCTAGAAAAATGACAGGATGGATAATGAGAACCTTCAAAACGAGAGATGCCAAGCCCATGATGACACTCTTCAGGTCACTTGTTCTATCTAGGCTGGAATATTGCTGCACACTAACAGCACCTTTCAAGGCAGGCGAAATTGCTGACCTAGAAAATGTACAGAGAACCTTCATGGCGCGCATAACGGAGATAAAACACCTCAATTACTGGGAGCACTTGAGGTTCTTGAACCTGTATTCCCTGGAACGCAGGCGGGAGAGATACATGATTATATACACCTGGAAAATCCTAGAGGGACTAGTACCGAACTTGCACACGAAAATCACTCACTGGCACTGGACAAGCACCTAAAGTCAGTTCCTGATCAGCCGGGCTGTGGCTCGTACGTTGGTTTGCGTGCAGCCAGCAGCAACAGCCTGGTTGATCAGGCGCTGATCCACCAGGAGGCCTGGTCACAGACCGGGCCGCGGGGACATTGACCCCCGAAACTCTCTCCAGGTAAACTCCAGGTAAACTACGAAAGCAAAAGACTTGGCAGACGATGCAACATCCCCCCAATGAAAAGCAGGGGTGTCACTAGCACGTTAAGAGACCATACAATAAGTGTCAGGGGCCCGAGACTGTTCAACTGCCTCCCAGCATACATAAGGGGGATTACCAACAGACCCCTGGCAGTCTTCAAGCTGGCACTGGACAAACACCTAAAGTCGGTTCCTGATCAGCCGGGCTGTGGCTCGTACGTTGGTTTGCGTGCAGCCAGCAGTAACAGCCTGGTTGATCAGGCTCTGATCCACCAGGAGGCCTGGTCACAGACCGGGCCGCGGGGGCGTTGACCCCCGGAACTCTCTCCAGGTAAACTCCAGGTAAACCTCCCGCCCTTATGCCCCTCATTTCAAAAAATCTGTCCCTATCTGCGCTGTCAAAGCCTCTGAGTATCTTGTATGGTTTAATCAAGTCTTCCCTAATTCTTCTTACATTTAATCGTCAAGTTCAGTTATTTAGCTTCTCTCTTCATAACTCAGACCCCTCAGTTCTGAGCGTGTGTTGTTTCGTGTGTAGGTGTTTGGGGAAAGGGAGGGGGTGGTAGGAGGGCTGTGCTTGCTTCACGGTGAACTAAGATTAGATAACATTATGTAAAATGAACTTTGTAAAATAAAGAGGCGTATGCATTTCAGAGGACCCGACGTTGGTTGGGGTAGCAGAGCCCAGGCTGGACTGGTCGCTACCCACACCTTGCCCGCTGCAGCACCTGGTCGTCAATGTGTCGGCCCGTCAACTCGTCATCGACATTAACCATACCACTGTTAGTCACCTGTGTCCTTCAATTTTTTTTTTTATTTTTTGTTCCGGTGTGAGAGCTTCAGTTTATTTTACTGCAATTACCTTTCTGTAATTATTTGTAGTTACATGATCAGATAATGACAATAGAATTCACGGAAAGGTGATAAAAACTATTAGATATGGATGAAGACATTTATATACCGTTCAGGCCATTTATTAAAGGTGGCGGCTTCTTCAGTCCTAATAGAGAGTAAACTCATAAAGGATTTTATTTAGTGGCCTGGGGCAGCTGGCACCTACTTACTGACAGGTGTCAGTAAGTAGGTAACAGCTGATACCACTTACTGACAGGTGTCAGTAAGTGGGTATCATATGATGGCCGATATTAATATGGGTAATGTTTGGAAACACTGAAGCTCCCAATGTTTTGTGGGACTATGTTGGTGGTGCCAATGAGGCAGCTTCCCTGCATTTCCGCCTCCACTGGTCACTTTCACGATTGATTAATTGGACTTTATTCCATTTCATCAGATGTTCCTGATCGACTTTGTGTGATGCACAGACGTTATGACGGTTATCTTTACTGTAGGCATATTTCTGTTCATGAATTTTAATTTCCAACATTCTAGCAGTTTCCTATGCGTTCATTTCACCACATTCCCCACATGATACAATGAGCACACATTGGTAGGTTTCCTATACACACTGAATCTAAAGATTCGGCCTCCTCTATGTATGAGTGTCAAAGAGGAATAGCTCCAGCTACTTCACGTTCAGTTGCAAATTTAGTGGGACTACATTGTTAAATCTAGGGAGAAAATCATCGAAATTTTCATTGCACGGCCAGACACAATGCGTCATCCACGTAACTCGTCCGCTTGGCAGGACGTAGTAAAATGGATTGTTCTTGTTTTGTTGTTATTCATGTGTGTCTTGTTCATGTCTTGTTGCTGTTTATTCCTGTTATGTTGCTATTAATTCCTGCCTTAATACTGATTATTCCTACTTGATATTTTTTCTTGCCCTCTCCTGTGTTATGGAATATGACATCGTAGCATAGCTAGCTTTTGCTACCACAATGTAGTTCAAAGATGGAATATTTTAGCCACACACTGCGGATGTTCCTGTCATATAACTATCGTATACAGTATAATAGGTGGGCCACACACTAAAATTATATTAAATTTTAATAAAACTCTTCCACTGTCATACGCACAATCTCTCGCATAAAAAAAGGTTCAAGAATTATTATCTTCTATAACGTACATTATCTCTTTTTCGCCTTGTTCTTTCAAAATATAAAAGTTGTGTCACCTGGTGTGGCAGGTGTTGGTGGAAGCGCAGAAGCGAAGCCTGGTATTATTTCGAGGGAGAAATGGTTCCGGATCCGCTATCCGAGAGGAGGACCTTTGGCAGGGTGGGCTGCACATGCTGGTGATAAACCCACACACCAGCCAGGTCACCTTCAGCCAGATGTTCCAGACGAGCGACTTTGGGGGTCACCGAGACCTCTCGTGGTCGCTGCGGACCATCCAGCACGGTAGACTTGTCGTCCTGACCTCCGTGGTGAGAATTATAAAAAATTTTGGTCGAGGGTACATATTGTACATATTGTAAAGAATAAGCTGTTCAGGAATTATTTTTTGTAACTATATCTAAATATAATCAACAGATATAAGAAAGCTTTTGTACTTTTGATAACACTTATGTTTTGATACAAGTAGCTTTATGGCAGTATAATATGGAACCAGTACTTCATGTACTAACAGTCTAGGCTACAACAGTCACTTTCATCCATTTCCTTACATGATAATGCGTATTACTTCGCCAGCACGATGGCTCGCTGCACTTGGGGCCAGCAAGGCAAAACCTCCACGCCCTTGGGTCTGAATGGGCACTCCACTACCTCTTCAGGGACTCCTGGGCATGGGTCTTCTTTATGGGTGGCAGAACCCTGGCGGAGACCATCAATCCTAACATGGGGAATTCGAGCGTAGCCGCTTCGCCTCTGATGCTGCGGGTCGAAATTCCCCAGTCGTCACCTGCAGAAAGCAGATTTGCAGAAACCGTAAGTCCTATCATGGAGAATTCGAGTGTGGCCGCTTTGCCTTTGCTGCTACGGGTCGAAGTTCCCCGATCGTCGCTTGGAGAAGAAATACTTACAGAAAGCATCGGTCTTAGCATGGAAAATTTCAGTGTGCCCACCTCGTCTCTGCTGCAACAGGGACAGAGTCCCATATCATTACATGAAGAACCATTTTCAGAAAAAGGGGATCAAAGATCAAAAATTCAAAAGGTCACAAAAGACCTGCCTGTAAAAGGCAAAGAACAAAAAGAGACGCCGAGGACTGGAGCAAAAGCGGAAGGAAGAGATAAAGAATTAAAAAAACATGAATCACTTAATGAGGAATCACTCTACAAAGGGAAAACAGGAAACACATTAGACACTATAGGAATGCTGGATAATAGTGATGACGTCGTGAAGAATGGCACCCAATGGGACCAGCACAAGAAAGAAGAAATCATGAAGAAGGACACGGTAAAGGCTGTCGATGAAGTGATGGAGGGTGAAGCCATGAGTGAGTAATTTAGCCTTTTTTGTGAACATGATTATAATAAAAACAATAATAACATGGAGTGATTCAATTTTGGATAATGCAAATGCTAATAAAAATATAAAGTGATGAATAAACAGATAAATAAAATTAAAAAAATGGAAATATTACAAATTCTGCCTGTCAGTTTTATGAACACTCAAATTATACATTCTTGGTGAAGGCCGAGTTGACATGACTGAACCCAAAGGACTAATAACCAATTATTCCGGTAAATTAAAATGTACGAATTCATTTTTCAGAAGCACGGCTGTGTAAGTACAACAAGGTAAGTACAGCTAGCTAAGTACAGCTAGGTAAGTGCAGTTAGATGTGTACAGTTAAGTAAGCACAGTTAGATAAGTACGGTTAGATAAGTGGTATTATGCATCGACAAGTATGCTAACAAGACACACTGTCCCATAAACCGCATATTGTTTCTTAGTAACATACACCTAGATAAATACACTCATGCTCCGCCATCCAAAACCTACAGGAATATGCAATTTACCTTTGGCTTGTGTTAACGAGCACTGTTCTCTTTATAAAAATACAAATACCATATATTTTGGGATGTTCTGTACAGTATCTTGCACAGGTCTATAGCTAGCCCACCAGTGTGTCTTGACGACAAAGTCTGGTGTGATCTGATGACCGGGAATGGAGTGGTCTTGACGACTAGGTCTGTTGTGGTCGTCGCATCTGGTAGGACGTAGTCTTAGTAAGTACTTAGTTGTTCTGTATCCCTCGGTAACATCGTCTTTCTACTTCTGACGGAGGGATTTACAGCAGCAATAGAATTCACCATTTACCGACCTTCCGCTACACATTAACTCGTATAATGACACACTCATCAGCGTGAATAACTTACTCATTACCATGAAAATAAGCAGTAATTGTGTGGCGTTTCAACATTTTTTTTCCTGACCAGAAACGGGAGGTTGCAACTACAATAAGTGGTGGCTGCAGGAGGTAGCTACCAGTGGAGACGGGAGGAAGGAGTTACAGCCAGAAGCGGCGAGGCGGGTGTTCTGTACTACCCATGATGGCTACAGTGACCTATGTTACTGTGAGAAGCCCTTTACCCTGGCCCGAGATACCCCACACACTCGACCGGTTAGTTCTTCATTTGATTTGCACTCGGTATACCCTGGATTCGATTCCCTGCCACGAAAAATCGAACTGGCAAGCTTCCTTTCACTAAAAATGGGTAGCTGTTGTGGATTACATCCAGGGAAAAATGTCCTAGCAAACTCCGGTCCTCTTGAAATATCTTATCTTGTGAAAGAAAACACTCAAATCGTGTGTAAGGAAATTACAATACCTGCTGGAAGTATTGAAATGTTGAGTAAAGGGCATCCGTCTACCTAAGGATGTTAAAAAAAAAATTCATCCTGAGATATGGTAATTCTTACGTAATAGAAACGCTGGGTCTTTTGGAACCAGGCCTTTTAAGCTTTCATACAGTAGCTGCTGAACCTATAGTGGACTACTTAATGATATCCTCGTCCCCCTACTAAAGTCTCATCACGTATGCAACCCACCTTGTGTGATGCAATATAAGAAAACATAGCTAGCATTCGTTCCCACAATGTAAGTAACTATGATATAGATTACAGTAGGAGCACACTACAATTGTGCCCGAACTTTAGTAAATACAAAAAAATAGCTCCTCACCCACGCTGTCACACACACCAACCCAGACTCGCATACAAATACAAACAAGCATAAATGAACAGACACACACACACACACACACACACACACACACACACACACACACAGGAGCTCGGACTCGACAGCCGCAACCTCAACTAGGTGAGTACACACACACACACACACGGTTCAGGGAGAGTGATCTAGTAGCGACCAGTGAAGAGGCGGGGCCAGGAGCTCGGACTCGACCCCTGCAACCTCAACTAGGTGAGTACACAAAACATATGACGCATACAAGATATATCAAGACAGCTGTAGAATATGCGTTCCCCACATTATAGTCACACCTCACATTATAGTCACACCTTGAGGAAGTCCAGAAGTTCGCAGCAAATCTAGTCTCAGAGCTGAGAGAAATTCACTACAAAGTATGATTAGAAACTGAATTTAACGATTACACAAGAGAGATAATTCAGGGAAGACATTATCACGTCGAACACGATACTTAGAAATACTGACAAAGCGGGAAGACAGACTGTTTGACATGCGAGGATGAGCACAAATGAGTCACAGGGTTGTAATGGTGTAAGGAAAGTGTAATGAGCTGGATGAGGAAATGGCGAAAACGACTTCAATTCATGGAAAATGAGAGATCTTCCATGAATCAAACCTGGTTACAGGCTTTGTATGATCTCTGAGGTCTTAGCGTTTGCCTATAAATATAATAATCTATGAGTAGAAAGAATAGGTCCTAAAAACCTAAAAAAAAAAAAAAATCAGTTCACTGTAGATAAAGAGGCGAGTGTGTTAATATTTCAAGGAATACCTAGAAGACAAGTGTCTTCTAAGCCATTCAGGAAGAAGAAAGTGTCAGGCTAGAAAAAGTGGTAAAGAGCTCGCCAAGGATCAGTCACAGGACCCATACTCTTACAGATACATAGGAAAGACTTAAAGAAGAAACAGACGCCTCCATTTTGTTGCATGTTCCCTGACAATGAAAAACTGGCGAGGAGAATATGAAGACTAAAAGTTTCAATACTGTGTCTCGAACAATTCAGCATTAGCTCACAAATAAAGAAATAAATCTACAGACGACGTTTTGTAACTTAATATTGATACGGAACGAACTGAAAAGTCGTCTAAAGATTTATCTGCTATTTATGGTTTAATTTTGAATAGATGCGAGCTCAAAGCGATAGCAAGACACTACAAGAAGATGTGAACAAGCACAGGGATGCTCTAAAACTTGTTGTTGCACATCAATCCAGTCAAGTGCAAAAGAACAGAGGATGGGAAATGGGGAAGGCAAATAACAACGAGCTGGGAAATGGCGACCAGCAACAAAGTACTTCTTAGTAGGAAAGAAACTGCAGGCATCGGAAAAATAAAAGTATCTGAAGTTACACATCACACCCAATCTCTCCTCAGAAGCCCACATGAACCGAATTACATCAGCTGTGAATGTATGAATGACAAATGTAAAAATTGTCTTCAAGAACCTAAACAAGTAGCTGTTCACAACATTGTAAGCTACACACGTATACCTGGAGTATACCTGGAGAGGGTTTTGGGGGTCAACGCCCCCGCGGCCCGGTCTGTGACTAGGCCTCGCTGTGTATCAGTGTCTGATTAACCATTCTGTTATGACTGGCAGCACGCAAGCCGACGTATGAACTACAGCCCATCTGGTCAGGTACTGATTTCAGGTGCCTGTCCAGCGCCTTCTTGAAGACAGCCAGGGGTCTATTGGTAATCCCCCTTATGAATGCTGGGAGGCAGTTGAACAATCTTGGGCCCCTGACACTTATTGTTTTATCTTAGCGTACTCGTGGTGCCTCCGATTTTCACTGGGGAGATGTTGCATCGCCTGCCGAGTCTTTTGCTTTCGTAGGGAGAGATTCTCGTGTGCAGATTTGGGACTAGTCCCTCTAGGATTTTCCAAGTGTATATTATCATGTACCTTTCTCGCCTGCGTTCCAGAGAGCACAAATCAAGAGACTCCAACCGTTCCCAGTAATTTATGTGCTTTATCATACCTATACGTGCCGTGAAAGTTCTCTGTAAATTCTCCAAGTCTGCAGTTTCGCCTGCCTTGAAAGGGGCCGTTAGTGTACAGCAATATTTCAGCCTAGAAAGAACAAGCGATATGATTACTCTTGATTATGCGACACCACTATAGTTTTCAAATAGTCAAGCACATACAATCTACAGCAGGGTTTCCCAAACTTAGTACAGGTATCCCCCAGGGGTACATATGGACTAAACACGGTACGAGTGGGGTTAGAAACCACGGCAAGTGAGTCTTAAAACTCCAGGCCAGTACGAAAACACTTCTCATAGGGTACATAATGGTCTGAGAGAGGAAATAGTTAGTCTGATACCTTATGTTTAGTACTGTGACAATTTCTACATCAGAATCCATCTACGAGTGACATATTCAAAGAATTAATCACTGAACATCTTATGAAACTGGAAGAGGAACTTTAAGGGTATTTCCCAAACCTTAGTGAAGTTGGATTAGTGTGTCTTCGGAATCCTTTCACCGCAAATGCTCTGGTGTTGCAGGCTGGGGCAGGTATGCAAGAGGAGCTGCTAGAACTCTAGCTTGATTATTCTGCACGTGATGCATATTCTGAGAAAAATTTGTGATAGAAGCATTGACAGAGTACTTTGGTATTTGGGAAGTGAAACAGTTGAACGAGACGGAAAAAGAAATAGGGAAAATAAACCCTAGACAATAATTAAAACAAAGACATGTTAAAAACTCAAAAAAAAAAAAATGGAAAAACAACTACGCCTGTCAACTCAATATTATTAAGAAGCAAGACTAAGATCCACATTTAAGAGACGAGCCCAGGAACTGGAGCTAAACCCCAGCTACGTGAATAAATAAGTGCACAAACATAGAAACACTGTTTTATGACAAAGAAAAAGCAACCCCGACAGCATGTTGCAGCACCTTCAAACCTTCAATCATCACCCTAACATTGTATAATATCATAATTATAAACTGTACACTGTGGCTGCATTTTTCTTAAATATTTTTTTTATATTTTATACAAAGAAGTTCGAGCGGATATACATAATCTGACAAATACTCTGATATATACGCCAGTAATTATGCAATGCATTATCGGGCACACTAATCATAAGGCTTACATGATGCTTCAGTCTAGAACTAACAAATTAGTCAAGACAGCCTGTGTACTTTGCTATAATTACAAGTACAACAACGAGGCAGGTTGCGAATGATAATTTATTAACTGTGCAGCAAATTTGCAAAAGAAATCAGTACTATATTTATCTTTTTTTCTCTACTTACATTGCAAAAATTAATTCTTTACAACTATGTGATCGTGAGATGGTACAGAAAATCTGGCATAATGTTTGTGTTCCACAGCCCCACTGGAGAGAAGATATCCCCATCATCATTCTGGCTGGCAACAGAACCCGCTATCTCTACAGGTAAGATAGAACCCATTATCTGTACAGATGAGACAGGACCCTCTCGATTGTGTGGGTAGAATTTTTAATAGGTTGAAAGAGTTCAAAACTCTCCTGACCCTATCTGAGCGCTTAGTTAATTTCCTATCTTTTTTTATGCAGCCAATACCCATTCTGTGGGCAGTAGTTTAAAGATTAGAGTCACATAATGTGTCCAGAAAGTGGGCCCCAATTTTTCGGTAGTATAGTTTATATGTGGTCTTGAATTATATATATTCATATTCATATAGTTTATTTGGACATGATACATAGTTGTACAAGGAATTATAGTAGTTGGGTGTACATGCCAAAAACTCCTTGTATGCAGAGCATTATGGGCAGGCTTAAAATTAACTTAAAATTAACTAAGCAGTGAAAGGTTCAGTGTATACAAATTACCGTAAACAGTTTACAATATGAAGTACAATTGAGTATTTGAAACAATGATATTTGAACATTTCGACATTGAAGCATTATAGTTGTACAAATTTGACGTATTACAATGTAATACGACAAGATGATCAATTTACTGTATGCTGTCTTGAAGTAATTGGGAGAATTATTGGTAATGTTAAATATTGAGTGTTGATTATTTAGTCCTGGGCGAGTAAGTGGTTTTTGAGAAGAGTCTTAAATTGATTTTCATGCCTGGTTACTTTAGTATGTTCTGGTAATGAATTCCAAATTTTGGGGCCCTTTATGTGCATAAAGTTTTTACACAGTGTGATATGGACACGTGGTACATCAAAAAGAGATCTGTGTCTTGTGTTATGGTCGTGTGTCCTGTTAAAGTTGGTGAGGAGAAGTTTGCGTGTATTGTTCTATGTATGTAGTAGGCACATGAATAAGTGTGGCTGTTCTTTATGGTGAGCAAATTTAGACTTTTGAATAGAGGCAGATTATTATTATTATAATCAAGGGGGAAGCACTAAACCCGTAGGATTATACAGCGCCTATGGGGGGATGGAAGGCATTCAGGCTTAATTCAGGGAACTGGAGCACAGATCCAACTGGAGCACAGATCCAATTCCCTAGATCAAGAGCCCCTCACCAGCGTCAAGGAGCCTTCCTTGAGGGGTAATAGAGGCGGAGTATGCTGTCGCGAGTGGAAATTTGTTATGATTCTGATTGTAGCCTTTTGCTGGGTTATTAGTGGCCTACCTACTTGCTGCTACCTACTTGCTGCTACCTACTTGCTGCTACCTACTTGCTGCTACCTACTTGCTGCTACCTACTTGCTGCTACCTACTTGCTGCTACCTACTTGCTGCTACCTACTTGCTGCTACCTACTTGCTGCTAGGTGAACAGGACAACAGGTGTAAGGAAACGCGTCGAAATGTTTCTACCCCGCCGGGAATCAAACCCGGGCCCTCCGTGTATGAAGAGAGAGCTTTGCCAGCCAGGCCAGTTAGTAAGAGTAGGCTGCCCATACTGCAGTCACTCTTTTGTTTAAAAAAAAATATCTGTTAGAAAGAGAAGACATTGATGGAGGTAGAATTTAATAAGCCCAATAATTTTCTGTATCTCGGTGGGATATTTATAACAGTTTAGTTGGTTACTGTTGCAGATTGCTTAGAAGCGTAGGCCAGCAGGCCGGGTTGCAGGCCCAGCTGGTGCTGCTAGTGACAGATGGTGTGGTAGATGATGTGCTGAAGCTGGCACACATCCTGCAAGTCAACGTCATCATTCACAGGTAGCATAACCTGTTACACGTCATCATTCACAGGTAACACAACCTGTTACACGTCATCATCCATAGGTAACACAACCTGTTACACGTCATCATCCATAGGTAACACAACCTGTTACACGTCATCATCCACAGGTAACACAACCTGTTACACGTCATCATCCACAGGTAACACAACCTGTTACACGTCATCATCCACAGGTAACACAACCTGTTACACGTCATCATCCACAGGTAACACAACCTGTTACACGTCATCATCCACAGGTAACACAACCTGTTACACGTCATCATTCACAGGTAACACAACCTGTTACACGTCATCATTCACAGGTAACACAACCTGTTACACGTCATCATTCACAGGTAACACAACCTGTTACACGTCATCATTCACAGGTAACACAACCTGTTACACGTCATCATTCACAGGTAGCACAACCTGTTACACGTCATCATCCACAGGTAGCACAACCTGTTACACGTCATCATCCACAGGTAACACAACCTGTTACACGTCATCATCCATAGGTAACACAACCTGTTACACGCCATCATTCACAGGTAACACTACCTGTTACACGTCATCATCCACAGGTAGCACAACCTGTTACACGTCATCATCCACAGGTAACACAACCTGTTACACGTCAGCATCCATAGGTAACACAACCTGTTACACGTCATCATTCACAGGTAACACTACCTGTTACACGTCATCATCCACAGGTAGCACAACCTGTTACACGTCATCATCCACAGGTAACACAACCTGTTACACGTCATCATCCATAGGTAACACAACCTGTTACATGTCATCATTCACAGGTAACACAACCTGTTACATCTCAGTAGTATCAGTTCCCAGTAGTACCAGTTACCAGTAATATGACTCACTACCAACCGTCTGCGTGAATCACTGACTGTTATTCATGTTGCTGCTGACTATAGCATGTTTTTGAACGCCGCTGGTAACACAACCTGTTACACGTCATCATCCACAGGTAGCATGATCTGTTACATGTCATCGTCCACAGGTAACATTCTGGTTAACGTTATCACTAGCAGTTAAGGGAAAATTATGCAATTAAAAATAATTACAATATCTTCATAAACGAATGAAAATTTTACTCTTGTCAATACAAGTAGCCAATATAGCCATTATGTACGGTCAGTCAAAGCCAGTCAGTAAGTTATCTAAGTCAATCATTCAGTCAGCAAATCTCTCAGTATAATAAACCAGTAGTGCTGAGGATAAGAGCCATATAAGCATATTTTGTTGGTTAATCCATTATTTCTCAGCAAAATGTAGCTTTATTCAACATTACGTCTCAAAGTCAGAAGGTTTGAGACAGACTTTTTCTTGGCCTTCGATTCTCTCATAATCTCCTTCAAGGACTTTTCATCCTCCTCCGTTTCCTCCTCGTCTTTCAATCAATCAATCAAGTTTATTCTCTACAAGGATTACAATGTGGGGTTTACAGATTTTGGTTATTGTGTAGTTTACATGTAATAAAATACTAATTACAGAGGGGGCCACTAGGACACCTAGCATGGCTAGGCATTTCGGGCAGATTTAGATTAATTCTTAACTCTAAATTATTACAAATTATGGAGTAAGTTGGTATTATGGCTAAGTGACTAAATACTAGTTTGTGAGTTTAGCAATGTGAATTCTTTTGTTTTGGCACAGTACATAGTTTCTATATTGGAGTATCACAGGCAAACTTATGACTAGTTAGGATTCATTATTTTAAGATTAAGATTCGTATTTCTGTGTTTATAATCAAATGAGTGAGTGAGTGTAAGTGTGAACCACCAGGTGGTTTTCATGTAGTTAGTTGACGGGGTGTATCAGGGAGATAAGATGTTTTCTAACGGTAGTTTTGAAGGTGATGAATGTGTCTGCAGTTCTAGAGTTTTCAGGTAGGGTGTTCCAGATTTTAGGGCCTTTGACATACACCCCCTACTCACACTTTCTCTTTCCTCAGGCCGGAGGGACAAGGAGCAGCCCGAGTATCCCGGAACTTGCGCTTCGCTTTCTTCAGCGCCCTCAGGATCTTTCCCCGAGCGGACAAATTCATACTACTTGAGGATGACCTTGTGCTTTCGCCAGATTTCTACTCGTAAGGTCCTTCCTTGTAATTTGATTCATAGGCAGCGCTAGAACAGGGTAACCGCAAACTGAGGAAATTCCCACAATGAAACTATCAGATGTATACTGCATATGCAAGTAATTTTGTTAGAAAAAAAAATCCTCTATGCAGGTACATGCAGCAGAGCGGATGGGTGCTGGACAACGACCCCTCAGTGTACTGCGTATCTGCGTACAACCACTTCTCTTATGACCACACCGCCCATGACCCTAGCCGTGTCTACCGCGTGCATAGCTTCCCTTCCTATGGCTGGATGGTCACCAGAGACACCCTCGCTTACATCCTTCCCAAATGGCTTCCCAGCAACATAGTAAGGAACTTATTTAAAAGTTACGGTTCACGCCCATCACTGAAAGAGAAGAAGCAGTGGCGGCGACAAGGAAAAAACAAGGAAGAGGCAGCTTCAAGACAAGTCTCCTTGCTAGAAACAAATGATGTCCAGGTGACATGTGGTGAAAGACCCAACTGCAGACAGAAACTTCATTGAGACGTTTCGCCTCTGGGTGAAAGACGCCTGTGTGCAAACGAAAACTGAAGTTCCTTCCTGCAGTTGTGCCCTTTTTTTCACTCCAACTTTCCCAGTCCCCTTCAAGTCAGATTGTCACCTAAGCCCCTCCAATATGGGTGTATAAAGAGGTGTGTGTGTGTGTAATTACCAATTTGTGGTTGCAGGGGTCGATTCACAGTTCCTGCTTCCCTCCCCCCCTTCGCTGGTCGCCACTAGGTCCACTCCTTGTTCCACGAGCTTTATCGTATCTCTTCTTACAGTTATGTATGGCTCCTGCCTCCACTACATCACTCTCTAGAATGATCCATTTCCTGACAACTCTATTGCTGAAGAAAAACTTCCTAACATCCCTGTTACACATCCGAGTCTTTAGCTTTCAGTTGTAACCCTTCGTTGCTGTGTCCCATCTCTGAAACATTCTGTCCCTATCCGCCTTGTCAATTCCTCTCATTATTTTATATATCGTCGTTATCATGTCTCCCCATCTCTCCTGCCCCCCAGTGTCGTCAGGTCAATTTCCCTTAACCTTTCCTCGTAGGACATACTCTAATTTCTTGACGTGCTTGACCAGGTATGGGTTCCATACTGGTGCTGCATACTCCAATATGGGCCTGACATACACGGTGTACAGTCTTGAATGATGCCTTGCTAAGGTGTCGAAACGCTTGCCAGGGGCCCATATGCAGCAAGTTATTTGGTTGATGTGCGCCTCAGAAAATATGCTCGGTATTATATTCTAAGATCCTTTTCTTTGAGTGAGGTTTGCGGTCTTTGGCCCCTAGCGGTCTTCTTTGACCTTCCCCAATCTTCATGACTTTGCACTTAGTAGGGTTAAACTCCAGAAGCCAGTTGTTGGATCCTCATCCATTTGAATTCTCCGCATTAGCTTCACGTCGTTTGCAAACAGGGACACCTCTGAATCTATACCCTTCAGTCCTGTCATTCACATATACCAGAAACAACACCAGTCCTACTGTCCTAGGATTCACCCTTGTAGAACCCTGTTCGTCATAGGCGCCTACTGTGACACCTCATCACGTACCATCACTCGTTGTTTCCTTCCTGTCAGGCTTTCTCTGATCCATTGCAGTGCCTTTCCGGTTATTCCTGCCTGCTGCTCTAGCTTTTGCACTAATCTCTGGAGCGGAACTGTGTCGATATCCTTCTTACAATCCAAGAAAATGCAACCTACCACTTCTCTCTCTCTCTCCTGCCTTACTTCTGTCATCTTGTAAAACTCCAGTGGGTGTGTGACACAGGAGTTTCCCTCTCTGAAAACATGATGATTATCGTGTATAGGCTCATTTCTTTTTAGGTGCTCCGCCAGTCTTTTTCTGATAAACTTTTCCATGAGTTTGCATGCTATACATGTCAGTGACACTGGTCTGTACTTTAATGCTATCTGCCTATCTCCTTTCTTAAAGACTGGGACTACATTTGCTGTCTTCCACACCTCAGGTAGTTGCCGTGTTTCGATAGATGTGCTGAAGATTGTTGTTAGTGGCACACACAGTGCCTCTGCTCTCTCTTGCAGGACCCACAGAGAGGCATTGTCTGGTCCCACATTATTATTATTATTATAATAAAAAAAGAAGGGCCATACAGTGCTGCTCTGGTCCCACAGCCTTTGAGACATCTAGCTCACTTTGCAGCCTCTTCACATCCCTCTCGATTGTGTGTAGTATGTCCATCACCTGTTGGTGTACTGTACCATTCCGGTCTACTGTAGTCCAGTCTGTCTCTACTGAAAATACTTCCTTAAATCTCGTATTAAGCTAATCACATGCTTCTTTGTTGTTTCCTGTGATCTCCCCTCCTTTCTTCCTCAGCCTTATTACCTGGTCCTTGACTGTTGTTTTCCTCCTGATGTGGCTGTGCAACAGCTTTGGACCATTGCACCTTGCCTTTGGGGCCCAGCCCTTTGCGTAACAAATATGGGCCTGTTGTTGTTGGCACTGGTGTTTTCCACCCTTGACGCTGGAAATGGAAGCTACCCTCCCCTTTCTTTGATCAGACCTAAATGCCTCCCTCTCCCAAATTGTTGATAATTATTATAATAAAAAATAAATAATTATAATAATGTCATTAATATATTAATATTATAATTATA
Organism: Cherax quadricarinatus; assembly: GCF_038502225.1. Classification (NCBI taxonomy): domain Eukaryota; kingdom Metazoa; phylum Arthropoda; class Malacostraca; order Decapoda; family Parastacidae; genus Cherax; species Cherax quadricarinatus. Next base: position 341,607 of record NC_091331.1, read on the forward strand.
GTACCATAAAAAGCTAAATCCATATGAGTCACGCATTGCTAGAGAAGGAAAATACCAAATTAAACTCTCTCTTAGACTCACGACTGGGATTACTTCCTTGCGACGAGCGTCATGAGGCGAGGTCGTGAGTGCCTGGTGCCAGAGGTAAACCGTGCCTACCACGGTGGTGGCACTGGTGTACATCTCAGCGCGTCTTGGTCTACTGAGAGAGACTACCTCTCAAGACCCTATAATCACAACCCCAACGTCACCCTCATGCAGTCCTCCAGGTCAGTACCTCTCTAAATATGTACACGATCTTTTGAATAAAAGATTAAGTTGGGTTCTGTGTGTGTGTATGTATGCAGTTCGATTTTTTGTTAAGAAAATGTAAAAATAGTTAGATCCTGCAAAACTGCAGCAAGATTTTGTAAAAATATAGACCAATACTTAACGAGATTGTTCCACTCAAACTCAAGTAAGCTCACCTATAGTCAACGAAACTTGAAATAACCAGACAGGGTTACCTGGAGGTTATTCCGGGGATCAACGCCCCCGCGGCCCGGTCCATGACCAGGCCTCCCGATGGATCAGGGCCTGATCAGGGTGCTGGTAGGAGCTTCCTCGCTGCAATGCATGACGGTATCAGGCACTCTTAAGCTCGGCGGCATCAGTCTCCCCTGTTTGTAGATATCACTGTGGTAGGATAACTCTTAGAATGTAAATTCAACAGTGTAAAAACAAAAAAGTTGTTGCTATGTTACAGGCTACTGCAGGAGGTTTATGAGGAGGAGATGGTGGCGCTGCTGAGGACGGCGGTCCCGATTGACGTTAACGATGCAGTTGAAGACAAGAAACTTCTCTCACTGGTAAGATGCGAGAGAGAGAGGGAGAGAGAGAGAGAGAGAGAGAAAGAGAGAGAGTGAGTGAGAGAGAGAGAGAGAGAGAGAGAGAGAGAGAGAGAGAGAGAGAGAGAGAGAGAGAGAGAGAGAGAGAGAGAGAGAGAGAGAGAGAGAGAGAAGCAGGCAGACAGTAGAATAGCAGAAGGGTCTATTTTTTATTTTTTATTATCACACTGGCCGATTCCCACCAAGGCAGGGTGGCCCGAAAAAGAAAAACTTTCACCATCATTCACTCCATCACTGTCTTGCCAGAAGGGTGCTTTACACTACAATTTTTAAACTGCAACATTATCACCCCTCCTTCAGAGTGCAGGCGCTGTACTTCCCATCTCCAGGACTCAAGTCCGGCCTGCCGGTTTCCCTGAACCCCTTCATAAATGTTACTTTGTTCACACTCCAACAGCACGTCAAGTATTAAAAACCATTTGTCTCCATTCACTCCTATCAAACACGTTCACGCAAGCCTGCTGGAAATCCAAGCCCCTCGCACACAAAACCTCCTTTACCCCCTCCCTCCAACCTTTCCTAGGCCGACCCCTACCCCGCCTTCCTTCCACTACAGACTGATACACTCTTGAAGTCACTCTGTTTCGCTCCATTCTCTCTACATGTCCGAACCACCTCAACAACCCTTCCTCAGCCCTCTGGACAACAGTTTTGGTAATCCCGCACCTCCTCCTAACTTCCAAACTACGAATTCTCTTCATTATATTCACACCACACATTGCCCTCAGACATGACATCTCCACTGCCTCCAGCCTTCTCCTCGCTGCAACATTCATCACCCATGCTTCACACCCATATAGGAGCATTGGTAAAACTATACTCTCATACATTCCCCTCTTTGCCTCCAAGGACAAAGTTCTTTGTCTCCACAGACTCCTAAGTGCACCACTCACCCTTTTCCCCTCATCAATTCTATGATTCACCTCATCTTTCATAGACCCATCCGCTGACACGTCCACTCCCAAATATCTGAATACATTCACCTCCTCCATACTCTCTCCCTCCAATCTGATATCTAATCTTTCATCACCTAATTTTTTTGTTATCCTCATAACCTTACTCTTTCCTGTATTCACTTTTAATTTTCTTCTTTTACATACCCTACCAAATTCATCCACCAATCTCTGCAACTTCTCTTCAGAATCTCCCAAGAGCACAGTGTCATCAGCAAAGAGCAACTGTGACAACTCCCACTTTATGTGTGATTCTTTATCTTTTAACTCCACGCCTCTTGCCAAGACCCTTGCATTTACTTCTCTTACAACCCCATCTATAAATATATTAAACAACCACGGTGACATCACACATCCTTGTCTAAGGCCTACTTTTACTGGGAAATAATTTCCCTCTTTCCTACATACTCTAATTTGAGCCTCACTATCCTCGTAAAAACTCTTCACTGGTTTCAGTAACCTATCTCCTATACCATACACCTGCAACATCTGCCACATTGCCCCCCTATCCACCCTGTCATACGCCTTTTCCATATCCATAAATGCCACAAAGACCTCTTTAGCCTTATCTAAATACTGTTCACTTAAATGTTTCACTGTAAACACCTGGTCCTCACACCCCCCCCCTTACCTTTCCTAAAGCCTCCTTGTTCATCTGCTATCCTATTCTCCGTCTTACTCTTAAGTCTTTCAATAATAACTCTACCATACACTTTACCAGGTATACTCAACAGACTTATCCCCCTATAATTTTTGCACTCTCTTTTGTCCCCTTTGCCTTTATACAAAGGAACTATGCATGCTCTCTGCCAATCCCTAGGTACCTTACCCTCATCCATACATTTATTAAATAATTGCACCAACCACTCCAAAACTATATCCCCACCTGCTTTTAACATTTCTATCTTTATCCCATCAATCCCGGCTGCCTTACCCACTTTCATTTTACCTACTGCCTCACGAACTTCCCCCACACTTAGAACTGGCTATTCCTCACTCCTACAAGATGTTATTCCTCCTTGCCCTATACACGAAATCACAGCTTCCCTATCTTCATCAACATTTAACAATTCCTCAAAATATTCCCTCCATCTTCCCAATACCTCTAACTCTCCATTTAATAACTCTCCTCTCCTATTTTTAACTGACAAATCCATTTGTTCTCTAGGCTTCCTTAACTTGTTAATCTCACTCCAAAACTTTTTCTTATTTTCAACAAAATTTGTTGATAACATCTCACCCACTCTCTCATTTGCTCTCTTTTTACATTGCTTCACCACTCTCTTAACCTCTCTCTTTTTCTCCGTATACTCTTCCCTCCTTGCATCACTTCGACCCCATTGCCTATGCTCTCATTAGCCTGGAGTTTACCTGGAGAGAGTTCCGGGGGTCAACGCCCCCGCGGCCCGGTCTGTGACCAGGCCTCCTGGTGGATCAGAGCCTGATCAACCAGGCTGTTGCTGCTGGCTGCACGCAAACCAACGTACGAGCCACAGCCCGGCTGATCAGGAACTGACTTTAGGTGCTTGTCCAGTGCCAGCTTGAAGACTGCCAGGGGTCTGTTGGTAATCCCCCTTATGTGTGCTGGGAGGCAGTTGAACAGTCTCGGGCCCCTGACACTTATTGTATGGTCTCTTAACGTGCTAGTGACACCCCTGCTTTTCATTGGGGGGATGGTGCATCGTCTGCCAAGTCTTTTGCTTTCGTAGTGAGTGATTTTCGTGTGCAAGTTCGGTACTAGTCCCTCTAGGATTTTCCAGGTGTATATAATCATGTATCTCTCCCTCCTGCGTTCCAGGGAATACAGGTTTAGGAACCTCAAGCGCTCCCAGTAATTGAGGTGTTTTATCTCCGTTATGCGCGCCGTGAAAGTTCTCTGTACATTTTCTAGGTCGGCAATTTCACCTGCCTTAAAAGGTGCTGTTAGTGTGCAGCAATATTCCAGCCTAGATAGAACAAGTGACCTGAAGAGTGTCATCATGGGCTTGGCCTCCCTAGTTTTGAAGGTTCTCATTATCCATCCTGTCATTTTTCTAGCAGATGCGATTGATACAATGTTATGGTCCTTGAAGGTGAGATCCTCCGACATAATCACTCCCAGGTCTTTGACGTTGGTGTTTCGCTCTATTTTGTGGCCAGAATTTGTTTTGTACTCTGATGAAGATTTAATTTCCTCATGTTTACCATATCTGAGTAATTGAAATTTCTCATCGTTGAACTTCATATTGTTTTCTGCAGCCCACTGAAAGATTTGGTTGATGTCTGCCTGGAGCCTTGCAGTGTCTGCAATGGAAGACACTGTCATGCAGATTCGGGTGTCATCTGCAAAGGAAGACACGGTGCTGTGGCTGACATCCTTGTCTATGTCGGATATGAGGATGAGGAACAAGATGGGAGCGAGTACTGTGCCTTGTGGAACAGAGCTTTTCACCGTAGCTGCCTCGGACTTTACTCTGTTGACGACTACTCTCTGTGTTCTGTTAGTGAGGAAATTATAGATCCATCGACCGACTTTTCCTGTTATTCCTTTAGCACGCATTTTGTGCGCTATTACGCCATGGTCACACTTGTCGAAGGCTTTTGCAAAGTCTGTATATATTATATCTGCATTCTTTTTGTCTTCTAGTGCATTTAGGACCTTGTCGTAGTGATCCTTGTCGTAGTCTATCCTCCAATAGCTGTTTATATCTTACCCTAACTGCCTCCTCTTTTAGTTTATAAACCTTCACCTCTCTCTTCCCTGATGCTTCTATTCTCCTTGTATCCCATCTACCTTTTACTCTCAGTGTAGCTACAACTAGAAGGTGATCTGATATATCTGTGGCCCCTCTATAAACATGTACATCCTGAAGTCTACTCAACATTCTTTTATCTACCAATATATAATCCAACAAACTACTGTCATTTCGCCCTACATCATATCTTGTATACTTATTTATCCTCTTTTTCTTAAAATATGTATTACCTATAACTAAACCCCTTTCTATACAAAGTTCAATCAAAGGGCTCCCATTATCATTTACACCTGGCACCCCAAACTTACCTACCACACCCTCTCTAAAAATTCCTCCTACTTTAGCATTCAGGTCCCCTACCACAATTACTCTCTCACTTGGTTCAAAGGCTCCTATACATTCACTTAACATCTCCCAAAATCTCTCTCTCTCCTCTACTTTCCTCTCTTCTCCAGGTGCATACACGCTTATTATGACCCACTTTTCGCATCCAACCTTTACTTTAATCCACATAATTCTTGAATTTACACATTCATATTCTCTTTTCTCCTTCCATAACTGATCCTTCAACATTACTGCTACCCCTTCCTTTGCTCTAACTCTCTCAGATACTCCAGATTTAATCCCATTTATTTCCCCCCACCGAAACTCCCCTACCCCCTTCAGCTTTGTTTCGCTTAGGGCCAGGACATCCAACTTCTTTTCATTCATAACATCAGCAATCATCTGTCTCTTGTCATCCACACTACATCCACGCACATTCAAGCATCCCAGTTTTATAACGTTTTTCTTCTTCTCTTTTTTAGTAAATGTCTACAGGAGAAGGGGTTACTAGCCCATTGCTCCCGGCATTTTAGTCGCCTCATACGACACGCATGGCTTACGGAGGAAAGATCCTTTTCCACTTCCCCATGGACAATAGAAGAAATAAAGAAGAACAAGAGCTATTTAGAAAAAGGAGAAAAACCTAGATGTATGTATATATATATGCATGTGCGTGTCTGTGAAGTGTGACCAAAGTGTAAGTAGGAGTAGCAAGATATCCCTGTTATCTAGCGTGTTTATGAGACAGAAAAAGAAACCAGCAGTCCTACCATCATGCAAAACAGTTACAGGTTTCTGTTTCACAGTCATCTGGCAGGACGGTAGTACTTCCCTGGGTGGTTGCTGTCTGATGAATAGCTATACCATCACCGGCTTCAAAAAACATCCGTCGTGAAGTAAATAGTGTGCTATATATTTCTTTCCAGTTTATCTTCATTCTTTTATATAATTGAGAGACCGAAAGTAAACAACACGTTAATTAAAGCTGACGTCTCAAAAGCACATTAGAGTGTCAAATATTGACTCGGGTGTTTAGTACTCAAAAACACCAGCCATGAAACTTAGTAATCTGTGGCCTTGCTGCTTGCAGCTAGACATTTAGTGAACTTAGTCATTGCAAATGGCTACTTCAAGGACTTTTTTTTTTTGTCTAGAGAGATAGACATCACATAACATTCACTATTGCAGGGAGGAGTATATGTGATCTACGTAGAAATGAAACACGACAAGGACCTCCTCGCCTTCAGAGATATTGCTGAAGTGAGTGTCTGAATTTTTTTTTCGTGCGAATATAGTACTTGTACTAATAAAAGTGATGTTGGTTCACCATACAGTTTGATTATCATTAATTATTATTGTTATTATGTAATTATTAACAATAGTTGTAGCAGAAGTACATCAGTTACTTTTTCATTGCTTACACCACTTCCTTTTACTATTATTTCTATAATAACTACTCTTAGTTATTCCTGAAACAAATACTAGTGACGTTTCTACTTATAATAATAATAATAAAAGTATTAACAATGATAGTGATCTCTTCACTTTCCCCCCATCTCCCACTACCTTCCTGAGAGCAGAAGTTGGGAGTATGGAGTCGTGATGGACGAGACTCCCACCATCTAGCCTGGAGACTTGACTACCACAACGCTACCCTCTTCCTTGTTGGTGCACCAGCCTCACGCTATTGGTATGGAACCCCCCCTCCCATCCCCATTTCCCTTCACCACCCTTCTGCCTCTGTTTATCCAGCAGGAGTGTTGTGGGTATCCTGCTACCAGCAGAAGTAGGTACCTGTGTTTGCTGAGTGGGGAAACATTGCTTACCTGGAGTTTACCTGGAGAGAGTTTCGGGGGTCAACGCCCCCGCGGCCCGGTCTGTGACCAGGCTTCCTGGTGGATCAGCGCCTGATCAACCAGGCTGTTGCTGCTGGCTGCACGCAAACCAACGTACGAGCCACAGCCCGGCTGATCAGGAACTGACTTTAGGTGCTTGTCCAGTGCCAGCTTGAAGACTGCCAGGGGTCTGTTGGTAATCCCCCTTATGTGTGCTGGGAGGCAGTTGAACAGTCTCGGTCCCCTGACACTTATTGTATGGTCTCTTAACGTGCTAGTGACACCCCTGCTTTTCATTGGGGGGATGGTGCATCGTCTGCCAAGTCTTTTGCTTTCGTAGTGAGTGATTTTCGTGTGCAAGTTCGGTACTAGTCCCTCTAGGATTTTCCAGGTGTATATAATCATGTATCTCTCCCTCCTGCGTTCCAGGGAATACAGGTTTAGAAACCTCAAGCGCTCCCAGTAATTGAGGTGTTTTATCTCCGTTATGCGCGCCGTGAAAGTTCTCTGTACATTTTCTAGGTCGGCAATTTCACCTGCCTTGAAAGGTGCTGTTAGAGTGCAGCAATATTCCAGCCTAGATAGAACAAGTGACCTGAAGAGTGTCATCATGGGCTTGGCCTCCCTAGTTTTGAAGGTTCTCATTATCCATCCTGTCATTTTTCTAGCAGATGCGATTGATACAATGTTATGGTCCTTGAAGGTGAGATCCTCCGACATAATCACTCCCAGGTCTTTGACGTTGGTGTTTCGCTCTATTTTGTGGCCAGAATTTGTTTTGTACTCTGATGAAGATTTAATTTCCTCATGTTTACCATATCTGAGTAATTGAAATTTCTCATCGTTGAACTTCATATTGTTTTCTGCAGCCCACTGAAAGATTTGGTTGATGTCCGCCTGGAGCCTTGCAGTGTCTGCAATGGAAGACACTGTCATGCAGATTCGGGTGTCATCTGCAAAGGAAGACACGGTGCTGTGGCTGACATCCTTGTCTATGTCGGATATGAGGATGAGGAACAAGATGGGAGCTAGTACTGTGCCTTGTGGAACAGAGCTTTTCACCGTAGCTGCCTCGGACTTTACTCTGTTGACGACTACTCTCTGTGTTCTGTTAGTGAGGAAATTATAGATCCATCGACCAACTTTTCCTGTTATTCCTTTAGCGCGCATTTTGTGCGCTATTACGCCATGGTCACACTTGTCGAAGGCTTTTGCAAAGTCTGTATATATTACATCTGCATTCTTTTTGTCTTCTAGTGCATTTAGGACCTTGTCGTAGTGATTCAGATATGTTAGAAATTCCATTCCTGCTAGAGGTAATATGGTCAAAAATGCCGAGGATTTGTTGTGAGTACTGAATCTTTCCTGAAAATTATTCGCTCCAATTTAAAAAAAAATATATGTAGAATTTGATGGCATTAACATCCAAGCAGAGAGACATTTAGGACATTCTATCCTCTCTCTTCTGGCAGGCACTTCCGTCGACGTGGGGCCCCAGTGATGGGCGCATCTGAAGGGGCGGAGGAGGCGCTGAGGATGCAGGATGTGTGGGCTTTAGTAGACACGCCACCCATCACCCATGCCAGCCTCCCATTTATGCCTGTAGGGGCAGTCATGGTTCCTCTGGCTCCCATCGCCCTACCCCAAGCGTCGCTGGAGTCCTCGCCGTTGCCGGAGTCCACGCCGTTATCGGAGCCCATGACGTTGCCGGACTCTAATCTGTTGTCCACCACACCGTTGATGGAATCAGCAACGGTTCTGGAATCATCGGAGCCGTTATCGGAGTCACTACCGGTGTTGGAGTCGACATCGGTGTTGTCAGAGCCATTGTCAAAGTCGACAGCATCTTTGTTGTCAGTATCTTCCATGTCCTCAACATCTCCATTACCATCGTCACGACATTTTTCATTGTCGCCATTTCCATCAACACCACTATCTTCCTCATCACCACCACCACCATTTCCCTCACTACAACCATCATCTTCCTCATTATCACCGCCATCTCCCTCATTACAATCACCATCTTCCTTACTACAGTCACCATCTCCCTGAATACAATCTCTCTAAATATCTCCAAAAACTCTTGCCATCTCTATTTCCCTAACCATCAACATTGTCTTCCACATGAACGTCTCTAACACCTTCCCTAAATTATAAGCTACCCAATTTATAATAGTTTAGGCGAAAAACACAGCCAAACAATACATGTATATGAATGCTACTTATATTACATATATGTAAAAGATGTAAATACACACATACAAATTATATAGACAAAATTCGTTTTCATTATCAATCGTTTTAATTTTTATTTTCAAAATTGAGAGCTCTCAATTGAGTTGAAAAATAAAATTAATTTTATTTCTAAAAAGCATTTTCATGGTTACAAAAAAAATGGTTGGGCTACTATCTTATTGTGAAGTTACTCAATATGCGAAGCACGACAGGCATTCTAATATATTATTCCTTAACACTAGAACTTAAATTTAAAACAAAAAAAAAATAAAAAAAAATGCATAGGCAAGGTTCAGATTACTGAATGCTGTTTTATTCAACCTATTAACATATAAAAATTGTAACCTAGACTGTAAGCAATAAGGTGATAAGTGGTGATTTTGAAATGTTGGTGACTAGGAATGTGGGGTAGTGTTGGTTGTATTGTCAATGATTTGTGGAAACTACAATTACAGACAGTTTAACTGGATCTTGCTCTTTTTTCATTACTTACTCTGTCAAAGTGCGTACAGGATCCACTTCCTACGTCTGAACTACCCCAACATACTAGCTTCACTGACCTCATTGAAAGTGTCTTCGACTTTCTAACGGAAACTAACTTATTGCACCAACTTTGATTTCAATTTTGCCCTTGTCCTAACCTCTAACTTCCCACAACCTACTTTGGCACATCCCTGCCTCCAGCGCTGTATGACCCTTAATGGTTTAGCGCTTTAATTTAATATAATAATAATTCTCCGGGAGGTTAAGGTTAACTTTGGTAAGAGACAAGGTTTTGAACTTGTGGCCTGTTTTCTTTGGTGAGAGAGAAATGCACAAGTTTAAACTTCTATTTTATGGTCTTTGGAAGAGTGCAAACCTCAGGTAAGTTGCCTTTTTTTGCTAGGAATTTCCGGAGAAGCAGGTGTGGTAATGGCCTTGACTGAACGTCCTCCAACCAGCCCCTACCGTCGGTATTTGAAGGCTCCTGAGCAGTTCACGGAAAAGTCGAAAATCACCCAGTCGAGATTCATGGGTCTTCGTGATAAGGTGCTGCTTGTAGATTCGTTATTTTGGTCTTGTATGTGATTACCTATTATACACAGCTGTGACGGGGCATTTATAAACTAAATAATATAGTACTTACCTGGAGAAACAACTCTCGGCAATAGATTCAAGATGGTTACACTCAGATTTAGAAGGAATGTGATAGCAGTGGCTTGGCAGTTGAGTTGTAGATGAGTGCAAGAAACTGCCAGGTATAGTGTTACTGAAGCGAGCACTCTAGCTAGCTTTTAAAATAGGTTGCACAAATGCCTTGGTGAAAATAGGTAAGTTTAAATAAGACCTGCCTTGTATGGGCCAGCGAAAAGACCCTGCGCCTGCCGTATATCGGTATCGATTTTCTAAGACTTAAAAACTCAGAATTTCGTATAATCATACTTTTTTTTTACTTATACGACAGATAATACTACAGTGTAGTTAAATAATTTCCTCACTAACAGAACACAGAGAGCAGTAGTCAACAGAGTAAAGTCCAAGGCAGCTGCGGTGAAAAGCTCTGTTCCACAACGCACAGTACTCGCTCCCATCTTGTTCCTCATCCTCACATCTGACATAGACAAGGATGTCAGCCACAGCACCGTGTCTTCCTTTGCAGATGACACCCGAATCTGCATGACAGTGTCTTCCATTGCAGACACTGCAAGGCTCCAGGCGGACATCAACCAAATCTTTCAGTGGGCTGCAGAAAACAATATGAAGTTCAACGATGAGAAATTTCAATTACTCAGATATGGCAAATACGAGGAAATTAAATCTTCATCAGTGTACAAAACAAATTCTGGCCACAAAATAGAGCGAAACACCAACGTCAAAGACCTGGGAGTGATCATGTCGGAGGATCTCACCTTCAAGGACCATAACACTGTATCAATCGCATTTGCTAGAAAAATGACAGGATGGATAATGAGAACCTTCGAAACTAGGGATGCCAAGCCCAAACACTCTTCAGGTCACTTGTTCTATCTAGGCTGGAATATTGCTGCACACTAACAGCACCTTTCAAGGCAGGTGAAATTGCTGACCTAGAGAATGTACAGAGAACCTTCACGGCGCGCATAACGGAGATAAAACACCTCAATTACTGGGAGCGCTTGAGGTTCCTGAACCTGTATTCCCTGGAACGCAGGCGGGAGAGATACATGATTATATACACCTGGAAAATCCTAGAGAGACTAGTACCGAACTTGCACACGAAAATCACTCACTACGAAAGCAAAAGACTTGACAGACGATGCAACATCCCCCCAATGAAAAGCAGGGGTGTCACTAGCACGTTAAGAGACCATACAATAAGTGTCAGGGGCCCGAGACTGTTCAACTGCCTCCCAGCATACATAAGGGGGATTACCAACAGACCCCCTGGCAGTCTTCAAGCAGGCACTGGACAAGCACCTAAAGTCGGTTCCTGACCAGCCGGGCTGTGGCTCGTACGTTGGTTTGCGTGCAGCCAGCAGTAACAGCCTGGTTGATCAAGCTCTGATCCACCAGGAGGCCTGGTCACAGACTGGGCCGCGGGGGCGTTGACCCCCGGAACTCTCTCCAGGTAAATGTTATCTACACATATGCTGTTATGTATGATAATTTGTGTAACTGTATTTATGCGTACCTGTACCTGTATCAGTGTCAAGTGCAAACTCCTATTGTATGAAGATGACAGTGCTCTGTTAGTGTCAGGTCAAGACCCACCAGATATAGCTGATGTATTAACACTGGAACTGGAGTCCTGCAACAAATGGTTAGTAGACAACAAACTGTCATCACACCTCGGAAAAGCGGAAGCCATTCTCTTTGGCACGAAACATAAACTGAGAAAGGTAAATAATTTTAATATCCGGTGTAATGGGGAGCCCATCACTTCAGTTTCCTCAGTAAAACATCTGGGAATTCCCCTTTGACCCATGCATGTCAGGAGAACTGATAGGGAACAGTGTAGTAAATAAAGCGAATGCCAGACTGAAATTCCTGTATAGACAAGCACAGTGTCTACCTACTGAGGCTCGCAGGACCCTATGTCTTGCCCTTATACAGTGGCATATGGATCACACTTGCTCTTCATGGTACTCTGCCTTGGCAAAAGAAAAAACTGATAGACTGCAAATCACCCAGAACAAAATGGTAAGATTCATCCTGGACCTGGGTCCAAGAGAGCATGTAGGCCAGGATGAATTACAGCGGTTGGGTATGTTGAAGACAGCGTAAAACAACTGAAGCTAAATCATGTTTATAAAATTGCTTACAAACAGTGTCCAGAATATCTTGCTGCCAATTTTGTCAAGGTTGGGAACCAAGGCAATCATAGTACTAGGGGGAGAGAGCACAACTTTGTAGTACCCACAGTGAGTGGCCAGGCTTCAAACGCCTTTTATTGTACAGCTATAAAGGAATAGAACAGACTGCCCACCTATGTCAAAGCCAGTCATAGCATGAACCAGTTCTAGAAAAGAGCCAAAAGGGGAATGATTTTTTTTATTTTTTTTTTAGCTAACACACGTGCATTTTTACCTTATTCCTAGCAATGACCCTCGTATTGTAGATAGTCTTAATGACACTCGTGTAGTAGATAGTCTTAATAGTGTCCAAGATACGATACTACGTGTCGCAAACTGCCCTTCTCACACTACACCATTCATTTATATATCCATACCTCACCTATGCTATCTGTGCTTGGGGTTCAACTGCAGCAACACACCTAAAACCAATAATAACCCAACAAAAAGCCGCAGTAAGAATAATCACTACCTGGAGTTTACTTGGAGGGTAAACTCCAGGTAGTGATTATTCTTACTGCAGCTTTTTGTTGGATTATTGGCTTTAGGTTTGTTGCTGCAGTTGAACCCCAAGCCCAAGCACAAATCCCATCCCTGGCAACCCACCCCCCCACTCTTCATAGATCTAAACTTACTCCCTGTTCAGAACATCCACATTTACTACTGTGCAATCTATATCTACAGGACCTTAAATTCCAATATTAATCTTGACCTAAAATGCTTTCTTGATAGTTGACAGAACCCACAGGCATAACACCAGACACAAAAATCTCTATGACATTCCCCGTGTTCGACTAAACCTTTACAAAAATTCAATGTATTTCAAAGGACCTAAAATCTGGAACACCCTACCTGAAAACTCTAGAACTGCAGACACATTCATCACTTTCAAAACTACAGTTAGAAAACATCTTATCTCCCTGATCCACCCCGACAACTAACTACATGAGAACCACCTGGTGGTTCACAATTCCACTCACTCACCCACTGACTATAAACCCAGAAATACTAATCTTAATCTTAAAATAATAAATCCTAACTAGTCATAAGTTTGCCAATGTTACTCAAATATAGACACCTTGTATTGTGCCAAAACAAAAGCATTCACATTGCTAAACTCAAAATTATGATGTAGTCACTTAGCCTTGACACTAGATTCTGTAAGGACTTAATGTTAAGAATTAATCTAAGTCTGCTCGAAATGCCTAGCCATGCTAGGTGTCCTAGTGGCCCCCTCTGTAATTAGTATTTTATAACATGTAAACCACAAAATACCCAAAACCGGTAAACCCCACATTGTAACCATTATAGAGAATAAACTTGAATTGAATTGAATTGAATTGAACAACATTTAGGGTCCCTCAGCCAGCTTGTTTACTTACAGTCTCAGTCAGCTGTCAGACGTTGTAGAGGGTGGAGTGTAGTCTTCCTTCTTGTGCTGGATGTAAGAATATTGCTTTTCTTACACTTACACGTGTAGTTAACTTTTTTATGGCATTTTGTGGAAATTCTCCACGTTCATTATCTGCTAATATCCGAGGAAAAATATGTATCTCATGTATGATAAACATAGAGCGGTGAGGCAAATAGTGTTGTGTGTATAGGCAGCTAGGAGTTTGTACAGTAACAGTTGAATTGTTAACTCAGGATTTTGTGTACGTGATACAGCAGTAGATGTGTTAATGAAGTCTATAATACAGTATTATACACAGCATTAGATGTGCAAATGAAGTCTATAATACTGTATATTACACAACATTAGATGTGCTAGTGAAGGACCCCAATAGAAATAAGTCACTATCTGACTTTTTTGGGTTATCCTGGGTTCTCTACACATATGCTGCTATGTATGATAATCTATGCAAGTGTATTTGTATATACCTGAATAAGCTTACTATATAATATTGTATAATACACAGCATTAGATGTGCTAGCGAAGTCTATAATACTGTGTAATATTATGAAGAGGAACAAGAACATAATGTGCAATGTCTAATATTGAAGTATTGGGCAACCAGCAGAGGCTGTAGGTTAATTTTAGACAATTTTGTTGATGAAAATATGGGAGTGGAAGTGCGGATGAATTTTACCTAATCAAATTAAGCTTAGGAAGTGGTAGTTATCATGGTATATGTGCATTAGCTTGATTAGATTAAAAAGGCAGTGGTTAACATGATGCTATTAACTATCCTGGTTAGCTTAGTTGTGCAGTTTGAACAGTAGCAGCATGAAAGATTAGCATTAACAGTTAAGTTAGGCTAGAAAGTGACAGCTAATTTGACAGTCGTGTATTAGCTTAACTTGGTTGCAATAGAAATAAGTTGTATTGTTTGAATATTGCATTATCCTAGGTTGTCTATCTAATGTACTTTTTGTGTGCATATAGCAACTATGTGCTCTCAAGACTATTGTAAAAAAATTTGTAGTTTGCATATTCAAAGTCAAAATAAAAACCTTTGAAGAACAATGATACATGTGCTAACCTAGTTTGCAGATTTAGAGATTATTATTATGATAATGATTATTATTATTTATTAACATATTGGCCTATTCCCACCAAGGCAGGGTGACCCAAAACAGGAGAAACACTTTTATCATGATTCACTCCATCATTGTCTTGCCAAAGGCATGTCTACACTACATTTAAAAAAAACTGCAACATATCAACACCCCACCTTCAGAGTGCAGGCAGAGTACTACCCACCTTCAGGACTCAAGTCTGGCTAACCAATTTCCCTGAATCCCTTCATACCTTGCTCACACTCCAACAGCACATCGTCATAAAAACTGTTCATCTCCACTTGCTCCTATCTGACATGCTCACACACGCTTGCTGGAAGTCCAAGCCCCTCGTGCACAAAACCTCCTTTATCCCCTCCCTCCAACCCCGCCTTCCTTCCACTACAGATTTATTTTCCCTCCAAGTCATTCTGTTTTGTTCCATCCTCTCAAAATGTCTAAACCACCTCAACAATTATTTTATTTTTTTTTTATAAAATTTGTATCATTATTATTTGTATTATTGGTAGGTGGTGACTGGCAGTTCATCAGCAGTAAACCTTTGTAGGATAAGGTTCAGTGACCCAGATAATAATAGGATATTCAGCTGAGCTGAATTTTAACTTATTGTTTATGAAGTTTTAATAACAAAAGTGTTAACACCCATTTGAATTACCTAGTCGCAGTATATTGCAGTGATAGTTTTTATCTGATAGTAACCAAATTTACCTTGTTAATAGCCTTAAATTTAGACATTGGATTTTTTGCTAAATAATGTGCTGTAACATAACAAATTATGTTTTGACCAAAGTAAAGGTCTGCTAATAGACTAGATGTTTACTGTATATTACTCTTTATAGCAAAATATCCTCCATTTATATTTAAGGCCATCAATAGTGCAGTCTTGGGCACCATCAGTTCAAAAGGCTACCAGTGCCATGGCATTATGACTAGGTAACTAAAGAAATCTCATTTTACAATGCAATGTATTTTTTGATCATTGGCACTTTACTAATGAATCAACCCAAATTGTTATTTGTTCTAGTTGCATTCAGTTTATGAAATATGTACAAAAATTACAAGAAGGCAGGTTAGTGCTACAAGGAAAGATTAGCTGAATATTGAATGTTTTACAATAAATAAAAAATAAAATACTTATTTTTCAAAAAGGTATGGCCTGCATTGGTAGTGTTGAAAAAGATGGGTTAGTATTTTATTTCCTATATGTAGAATAAACCAATAATTGTGCACCATATACGTATTTTTATTGCAGCATTTAGGTTCTAGTACAGTGTAGTTTTGCTGTATAATGGTGGTAATAAGAATGGCTTTAGTGTAAACATGTTTTGTACTGTATGTTGTTTTATGTATAATTATCCCAAAAAGTTCCCAAGATAAAAAGTTATTACAGATTCTGCCTTTTTAACTGGGTATGCCTATTACATTTTGTAACTACTATACACTTCTCAGAAATTAAGGATTATGAATACATCTTAAATCTTCCAGTTTCATTCTGCAAGTACAGTGGCCCCCCGCTTAACGATCACCTCCCAATGCGACCAATTATGTAAGTGTATTTATGTAAGTGCGTTTGTACGTGTATGTTTGGGGGTCTGAAATGGACTAATCTACTTCACAATATTCCTTATGGGAACAAATTCGGTCAGTACTGGCACCTGAACATACTTCTGGAATGAAAAAATATCGTTAACCGGGGGTCCACTGTATTATGACTAATTTACTTGTTTGATTAGTATTAAATAGAAACATGAAATTTTGTCTTAATGTCTTCTGCTTCATACATGACTATTTTTTTAAACTGATTTTTTTCAGAATAAACAATGGTTGTAAAAAATATATGTTGCATTGGTGCTGGATATGTTGGTGGTCCAACTTGTAGTGTTATAGCATGGAAGTGTCCAGATATTCGTGTTCATGTTGTCGACAAATCTGAGCTGAGAATAAAGCAGTGGAATTCTGAAAAGCTACCCATTTATGAGGTACAGTACAGTTCTTTTAAATATATGTAATTTTTTTTATTTTCGTGTGTATAAATATCAGCTGTTTAATCTTTCGTAACAAAACTGTTGTTATATATTTTATTATGCGCTGAAAAACATCTGTATTTTAGATAACTGTTCATTATCATTTATTTTACTTAGCCTGGCTTAGAAGATGTTGTCAAGGAATGCCGAGGAAGAAATTTATTTTTCTCCAATGACATTGAGATGGCTATCAAGGAGGCTGATTTGATTTTTATTTCTGTTAACACCCCTACAAAAACATATGGAATTGGCAAGGTACGTCTCCTTTTCTTGATATTGCTAATAGACTATCTTGTTCTATAAATTTAATTGCATGTTAACCTGTAGACTGTATTTACTTTTTCATTACCGAGACATTTACGTTATGGGTGCTTTAGTAGTACCCTGCATGAAAAGTTTGTCTTTTAAACTGTGGTAATACAAATCTGATTGTTTTACACATGGCTTAAGAGTTAGTGATTAGAGCAGCTTGTGTGTGAGGTTTAAATACATATGTAATTAACATCACAAACCAGTTTTAACAATATTGACAGCTATTTTCATTCTGTGTTTGGCTACACTCTCAGTAGTTGCTCTTTATAAAAAAAATGTTGAAACTGAGTTATATATTGCAAAACATTTTTATTAAAAAAATCTTGAAATCAACACACTATTGCTAATTATGGGTACCCTATGAATTAAAGAGGAAGCTTGAAGTTTTGTTACTGTATGGAATATCTATTCAAACAAATTTTTGGTGCTACCTAGCAGTGATTGTCAGATCATCCTGACAGTCCAACATTTCATGATCAGTTTCTCCAGTCATTAAAGAGCATGTCAACCTCATTTTAACAGGCATCAGACCTTTGACATACTTTGTCTGCTGTCTTCTCTAACAGTCACATCTTCAACCCATTCACCATTTCTAATGTAGATTTCCAATACTGATGCTACTGTCACTTGCACAGATCTACATCTTTAGCACAACTCCCTCAAATGTGCTGCGAGGGGTAAATTTTGGCCTAGACTTTAGAGAACGGGTCTGTGCAGTAGGTGTGCATAGTATAAAAATCCTTCTTCATGCAGTGCATGATGGGAAAAACAAGCTGCTGACCTTGTATTTGGTTTAAAGTGGAGAATTTGAAATGTTTTCTAGTGTGATTTTATAGTTGGCTGTTTCAGTTGACAGAATGCAAGACATACTAGTGAAATAGATATACGGTAGGACCTCCATATCCGAGGGAATACGTTTCAAGACCTGCTGCAGATAGTAGCGAACCCTATGTTTAAGTAATTTTTTGTTTATATACATACCTATGATGAAGTTTAATTGATAAATTATGCATAATCAGTCGAGAATTAGCATTTTTTCACTGATGGAAAGCACTTCACGACTTCTCTTAGGCTTTGAAGAACTGTCACCATCACTACTTTTGCACTTTGGTGTCACTGTTAAGCAAAATTAAGGGTTATTTTCGGGCTAGGGTAAACAGCAGATAACTGAAACCACGGAAACCGGATCTACGGATATGGCAGTCCTACTGTACTAATTTTTTGGCTGCAGACAGGAAATAGCTTGAAATAGGCCTCAGAGTGGCAGAGATGTTCCATTTTTGGCAATTTTCCTGAGGATGGGTAGGGCCCCCCATGCCCCCAGATATGTTTTATGGGTTTTTACTTGGTCTGCTTCAATTATTGGGATTGGCCTAAACTGTGACCATTCACTCTGATATATTTTATTATCCAGAAAATAGGATTATACAGGTGGACTCCGCTTTACAGCACTTCACTTTGCAGTGCTTCACTAGTGCAGCAGTTTTCAGTTATACCCATTCTTCATTTATTCAGGCTTCCTACAATAAATATATTCACCACTCGCTATAAGCTAAGGACAAAAATATTTCAAAGTAATGTGTACTGTATATACATTTTTTGTGCCTTGTTCACTTAACATATGATAGTGTAAACATCATCTTAGGCTTTTATATGCATTTGAAAGTGCAAAAAAGGCCATGTTTCGCTTTACAACAATTTTTGTTTCACAGCAGTAGAGTGGAATCTAACCTGCTGTATAAGCAGGACCCTCCTATACTTCTGTTTTTTTTTTATGTAATAATATATTCTAAATAGAGGGTATGTATTATATAGGAGAGGCCTAGGGATGTGATTAACGGAGGAAAGGTTGTTAATTGGCTGGAATGCCTAGTGTTTATTTTTTTTACTGTTTTTAAAATTAAATTTGTTGAATTTTGTGTAAAATTTGCCAAGTTACTGAATTCTGTGCACTTTTTGTGGTAGGTCTGATAATTGAATGGGAAATTTCTTGCATTCATTTGATAGAAACGAAGGCATATTATGGAAATATCTAGGAACTGGGTCAAATTGAACAATGGGAAGGAGTCAAATCTGGCAAAATTGCTGATGTGTTAATTGTGCACATACCACCAACTTGGTGCCTGTGTAATTCCATGAGTTTTCAATCAAATTTTACATTTATTATGTCTTTAGAAAAAGATTTTCTACCATTTTTTTTTTTTTTTAAATTGTGATAGTCAGGACTTTTAATTTGGAAAGTCTCAGCTTCAAGATAAGTTCCCTAGCCCCCTTTTCCAACCAAATTTACCACCCCTAAGTCCCTCCTATGTGGATAGTTTGGAGCTGCCCTTGAGGTTAACCTATGAAAGTCAGTGTGGCTTATTTTCACTGGGATCATTTTAGGTTCTTTTCCTCCAAAATGCGACCCACAACAGTCAAGGTGTGTATCTACTGTTAGGTAACAGAAACGGTAGTTTTTAGGAGATTTGCCCATATGTCCTGTATGACTCAGGGTTCGACTCCAGATGCTTTCAGTTGTGAGCCAAGTGCGCTACAGTATCACTGCACCACTGGGAAAGAGGGATGGGAGATATTAAGGTGGCTGGGAGAGGGATTGAGTGATAATTTGTGAGTAGGTGGGAGGAGTAGATGTGAGTAGGAAAGTATGGGTAAGATGAGCAGGTGTGAGTGAGGATGTTTGAATGATTGGTGGGTAGAAGTGAGGATGTGGGAATAATGGGTGGGGGTGAGAATGGATGGGTGGCAATGGGGGAGTGAGAATGAGTTGGTGGCAGTGGGGGAGTGAGAATGAGTTGGTGGCAGTGGGGGAGTGAGAATGGGTGGGTGGCAGTGTGTGTGTGCGCAGGAATGATAATGGGTGGGAGTTGAGGGTGTAGGAATAATGGGAGTGGGGGTGAGAATGGATTCATAAGAACATAAGAACGAAGGAACACTGCAGCAGGCCTACTGGCCCATGCGAGGCAGGTCCAAGTCTCCTACCGGCTTAAGCCAATGCACCCAACCTAGTCAGGTCAGGTCACATTGGGGTGAGAATGGATTGGTGAGAGCGAGGATGAGAATGGATTCGTGAGAGCGGGGGTGAGAATAGATTGGTGAGAATGGGTGGGTGGGAGTTTGTGTGTGTGTGTGTGTGTGTGTGTGTGTGTGTGTGTGCGTGCGTGCGCAGGAATGGTGGGTGGATGGAGGTTGAGGGTATGGGAATGATGGGTGGGTGAGAATGAGGGTGTGGAAATGATTGGTGGGCATGAGTGGGAGGGTGTGATTGGGTGGGCAGGAGTCAGTGGACAGAACAAAAGTAGAAAATTTCAAAAGGAAACTTGACCACTGGCTCCAGTAAGTGCTGTGTGGGCCTGCAAGCAGCTAACACCAACAGCTTGGTTGATAAAGCAGTCAGCAATGAATTCGGACCTCAGACAGAACTGCAAGGGTAGAATCCTTAAACTGGTCACAGGTACAGATGGGAGCGAGTGGGTGAGGTGCCTGCGAGGTGGGAGGGAGTGAAGATGTACGAGAGAGAGGTATAGTTTGAAAGACACTCTGAGGTAATGTGACGGGGTTTGGGTTGGTGTTAGAGGGGAAGGGGTAATGGAGTGGTGGGGAATTATGAGGGGGTGGGGTAATGGGACGATTGGTGACGTGGCTACTCGGGCAGGTGAAATTCAGAAACTCGTTAGCAAGGAGAGTCACCTGACACAATATTTACATTCATCAGATGTGTGGTTTTATTTACTGTATGTGTCGTCTTTTGCAACTGGATGTTACCAACTTGGCTTATTCATCTAGTCTGAGCGTCACGAAACTAATTTATTGTATTTCATTCGTGTCAGTATTAGCTAAATTTAGGCAGACATTAGATTGAATAGCTATATTGTACTAAAATGAGCAAAACTAGATTAGGTGTGTTAAATAATTTGGAGTAAAAATAAAAGAATCAAACCATATTAATTCATGTGAATATACATATAGGCTTTCAGTGCAGATAATTTTATTTTTATTTTAATGATGTTGGTATAATAACCGACTTGGCTCATTAGTCATTACATATATACTTCTGTTGATCCATTATTTAGTTTGCCGCCCCCCTTTAAGGGGGTCTTGATTTGGTGAAGGGCTCTTGATTAATGAGATTAGAGTCACCATCCCCTTTCTTGGATCATAATTGATTACTTCCCATTCACAGCTGAGTAACCCTTACAGATTTAGCGCTACCCTATGAAAATTATAATAATGATTAGTGATTTTAAGCTGCATGTGGCAAGCATGTTTATTCAGGTATACACAAATAGTCATAGATTATCATACATAGCATGTGTAGAGAACCTAGGATAACCCAAAAAAGTCAGTGACTTATTTCCATTGGGGTCCTGGGGAAACTGCCATGCAGTCATTGCTGCTTATCTTGTTGCTTTTATCATGTTCATATCAGTTCGTTGTTATTTCCGACCACATTCTTATTACCTCCACGTTCAGTGGAACGCCACAGACAACTCACCCAAACGCCGGCCTGGCGGCCCAACCTATGGCCGAACAGCCCAAACATCAGCCCGACCGCCCAAATCCCGGACGAAATGCCCGCCTGCCTTCCTGTGCAGTCGACCTTGAATCTGTGGTGAGGATTAGCTGGTACCTGTTCCTACACTTGGCCACGTCACAAGACATTCAACCCAGCTTCATTCCTCCATGTCGTCCAGCTTTTTTCCACGTCATCACTCAATCCCACGCCATATCAGGCTTCCTTCACCCTCCCCTCTATACATACTCAACTGTGTACCGCATAGCTCACTGGTGAAAACATTTCATTCTATTGCAAGGGCTATAGAATGGAAACATAGAAACATTGGGATCAGCCCTTACACCCATGCTGTCCCCCCCACCTAGCAGTAAACAAAAACAAAAGGTATTTGTGTGCCAGCCGATTGTAGTAAGTCGCATTCAGGAAAAAAAGTTAGAAACCTTCGGTCCTGATGTCATATCCGTTATAAGACACTCCAGTACCTGCTAGAAGTAAGCAAGTGTTGGATGAAAGGTATCCATGTACCTGTTGTTAAAAAAAAAAAAATGATGTCACTGCCTTCGCCTCACAACTAATATTGGGATGGTTGGTAACTTAGGTGGAAGTCTCCTTACCCCTGTTGCCCTAGTTCACCTAGCAGTAAATGCATCATAAATAGCAGTTGTAGTCACATACTTAGGGAGAACGTCAGAGCTCCAACGGTAAAAAAAAAAAAAAAAAAGTGCCACTACCTAGGCTATCCTTTCGGAGCACTGTATAACTCATTTGCATTTAGTGCATTATTTTGAGTATAATAACCTTTCGGGGATAAACTGATTAAGGTGACTGAACATTTTCTTCAATGAAGAGGGGGGGGACTTTCCTTGAAACTGGTAATGGGCTCTTGATTCAAGGAATCGTGGCTGCTTTCTCTTTACTTGGTTCAGACCTGTTTTTCCCTGATATTACCCAGGTGTTGGATGACCCTTATGGGTTTAGCGCTTTCCCACGAGTATAACGCTAACAGTGACATACTACTATATAGAAAGCCCGGTGGCCTGGTGGCTAAAGCTCCCGCTTCACACACGGAGGGCCCGGGTTCGATTCCCGGCGGGTGGAAACATTCGACACGTTTCCTTACACCTGTTGTCCTGTTCACCTAGCAGCAAATAGGTACCTGGGTGTTAGTCGACTGGTGTGGGTCGCATCCTGGGGGACAAGATTAAGGACCCCAATGGAAATAAGTTAGACAGTCCTCGATGACGCACTGACTTTCTTGGGTTATCCTGGGTGGCTAACCCTCCGGGGTTAAAAATCCGAACGAAATCTTATCTTATCTTATCTTATCTTAAAGCCGCTTGTTATGCAGAGCATTCGGGTTTTTATGTGTATATTCCTGACTTGAAAGTCTTTAATTGTTGTCAAAACTCACCAGTTGGCAGAATCTTCATATGAAGACGACGTAACTCTTAAAACTCCTGTTCACGGATGTCACTAGTGCATTATGCTGGGGTACAAGCACCTCTTAATACCGTTACTCCAGGCAACGTTAGTCTGGAGTTGACCACAAAATAGTGTTGATGTGAAAAAACTAGTGTTGGTGGTAGCGTTGATGACGTTAGGAAGTAGTGGTGATGTCAGGATTACCTGTTTAGAATAATAATAATAAGACACAATACCGTGACTGGAATAATACACAAATAACCCGCATGTAAGAGACACTTATGAGGACGTTTCGGTCCGACTTGTAGCATTAACTAGTCAGTATAACTAGTTAATGATCCAAGTCGGTCCGAAATGTGGTCATAAGTTTGTCTGTGCAGGTTATTTGTGTATTACCTGTATGTTGTCACACTTGCAGAGTTGTTGCTCCTGGTATCCCGTCTCGGTGTTTGTAATTATAACAGCGAAGTTGTGGCGTTGGCGAGGCTAAGGTAGTAGTGTCAGGATAACCTTTTGTAGCAAAAGGAGAAGAGCTTCTGCTCCTGGTGTCCCGCCCTTGAATGGGAGTTCCTTCATGCTAGTGAAGGTAATAATTGAATTCTGGTTTTCGGCGTATTTTGGCGATAAATTATAGATTAAAATGACCAACATTATGTTGGTTCTGCCATGGAGACAGTTTTATGCTCTGCAGTCAGGAAAACCCAACTCCGCTGAGGGTCGACATTTAATAATAGCTGTATTCTGAGTTAAAGGAATTGTAACTACTTTTCCTTAGATCATGCCTGTTTATCTCCCTTTATCCTGGCGCTGTTTAACCTCTTATGGATTCACCACTTCCCTCCCAAAAATATAAAACTTAGCATTCCTGGTGTCCCGTCTTAAGTTTGTCTATTTCTTTAATTAAAAAAAAAAAAGTTGTGTAATATTGAATCCCATTGTTCTCCCTGTTCGTTCTGCTACGACCTCAGATTCGTTTACTTATTTTATAATAATCATTTGTGTGCGCTTGTGCACTCCCCGATTTGTTTACTGTGGTCGAGCCTTGACTTCTTCCCCTGCCCCGCCTCCTAAGCTTCATCTTCATTACTGGCTTCTGGTTTCTTGAACACTTGTCTATTCTTAAAACTATATATGGATTTTGCCTCCACTTCACAGCCAGCTCATTTCCCTTTTTTGAGAAACAGGAAAAGTACTTCCTAACATCCCTGCGATTCAGCTGTACTTTTAACTTCCATGTATGTCTCTAGGTATCTTGTTCTGGCGTTGTAAAAAAAAAAAATACCCTGTCTGCAGTATCAGTTCCTCTATGTAGTTCGTACGTCATAATTATGCCCCTCTAGTCCTCTCTTCCAAGGTAGTCAGTTTCCTCATAAGCACCTCTCCTAGCTCTAGGCCTAGTCTGGTTGCAAACCTTTGCACTTTTTCAGTCTGTGTTGGGGGATGGGAAGGGGAGGGGGGGTTACTGGTTCACGGTTGGCTTCAGCTCACTCTATCACGCCTCGAGGTCGTCGCTTATTTTTCACTGTGAGTCTGATAACTTATGGCCTCCCTTCTCCCCCGTCTCCCTCCCTTCACCTCACCTATCAACCCCTTCCCCACTACCACCACCTTCCTCTGTCTACCTCACCTTTCCCTGACTTGTTGATTTCCTTTCAGCCTTCCTCAGCCGCCTTTCCCTTGTTTTTTCAGCTTCTGCCACTTGTCTGCCTTCAGTTTGATCCTCTCTGCATTTCTAATTACATCCCATTACCCAGGCATTGTTTTATTTTTATTTTATTAACACTGGCCGATTCCCACCAAGGCAGGGTGGCCCGAAAAAGAAAAACTTTCACCATCATTCACTCCATCACTGTCTTGCCAGAAGGGTGCTTTACACTACAGTTTTTAAACTGCAACATTAACACCCCTCCTTCAGAGTGCAGGCACTGTACTTCCCATCTCCAGGACTCAAGTCCGGCCTGCCGGTTTCCCTGAATCCCTTTATAAATGTTACTTTGCTCACATTCCAACAGCACGTCAAGTATTAAAAACCATTTGTCTCCATTCACTCCAATCAAACACGCTCACGCATGCCTGCTGGAAGTCCAAGCCCCTCGCACACAAAACCTCCTTTACCCCCTCCCTCCGGGCCGCGGGGGCGTTGACCCCCGGAACTCTCTCCAGGTAAACTCCAGGTAACCTTCCCTAGGCCGACCCCTACCCCGCCTTCCTTCCACTACAGACCGATACACTCTTGAAGTCATTCTGTTTCGCTCCATTCTCTCTACATGTCTGAACCACCTCAACAACCCTTCCTCAACCCTCTGGACAACAATTTTGGTAATCCCGCACCTCCTCCTAACTTCCAAACTACGAATTCTCTGCATTATATTCACACCACACATTGCCCTCAGACATGACATCTCCACTGCCTCCAGCCTTCTTCTCGCTGCAACATTCATCACCCATGCTTCACACCCATATAAGAGCGTTGGTAAAACTAGACTCTCATACATTCCCCTCTTTGCCTCCAAGGACAAAGTTCTTTGTCTCCACAGACTCCTAAGTGCACCGCTCACCCTTTTCCCCTCATCATTTCTATGATTCACCTCATCTTTCATAGACCCATTCGCTGACACGTCCACTCCCAAATATCTGAATACATTCACCTCCTCCATACTCTCTCCCTCCAATCTGATATCCAATCTTTCATCACCTAATCTTTTTGTTATCCTCATAACCTTACTCTTTCCTGTATTCACTTTTAATTTTCTTCTTTTGCATACACTACCAAATTCATCCACCAACCTCTGCCACTTCTCTTCAGAATCTCCCAAGAGCACAGTGTCATCAGCAAAGAGCAACTGTGACAACTCCCACTTTGTGTGATTCTTTATCTTTTAACTCCACGCCTCTTGCCAAGACCCTCACATTTACTTCTCTTACAACCTCATCTATAAATATATTAAACAACCATGGTGACATCACACATCCTTGTCTAAGGCCTACTTTTGCTGGGAAATAATTTCCCTCTTTCCTACATACTCTAACTTGAGCCTCACTATCCTCGTAAAAACTCTTCACTGGTTTCAGTAACCTATCTCCTACACCATACACCTGCAACATCTGCCACTTTGCCCCCCTATCCACCCCGTCATATGCCTTTTCCAAATCCATAAATGCCACAAAAACCTCTTTAGCCTTATCTAAATACTGTTCACTTACATGTTTCACTGTAAACACCTGGTCCACACACCCCCTACCTTTCCTAAAGCCTCCTTGTTCATCTGCTATCCTATTCTCCATCTTACTCTTAATTCTTTCAATAATAACTCTACCATACACTTTACCAGGTATACTCAACAGACTTATCCCCCTATAATTTTCGCACTCTCTTTTGTCCCCTTTGCCTTTATACAAAGAACTATGCATTGTATAGGCATTGTATGACTATCAATTTAGTGCATACCATAAAAATAATTTGCCAGTGATGTGTACTTGATGTGTCTGAAGCAAAAAGAAATGCAATGTGTGTATTAGTAATACAGTTGTAGGTGTTCAACCTCTTCAAAGGGGGCTCTTTGGTGCAGTCAAGAGGCTCTTGGTCTGAGGAATTAGACCTTTTGGTCTCCTTCCTCAGACCAAACCTAATTACCCCCTTCCCTATCCCATCCTCCCTTTTTCCCTTTCCTCCTCCTCATCCCTTCCCTATTCCCTTCCTGTTTTCAGCCTTTGGGATTCTTCCCACAGGCACTCTAGTTCCAAGGTAGGGGGAAGCGTACCGGGGTCCATCCCATTCCGTTGAGGTCCTTGGCGGTGGTGTAGCTTGCCTTGGAATCTGGATCACCTGTCGGTGTCCCGATCCCTCTCTGGTCTTCTGGGGGGGGGGGCTCTGGGTGTCTTTCAGGTGATGGGTGTATCTCTGGAGGCTGCCTGTTGGATTCTGGGGTGGTGGTGGCCGAAGGAGGTATGCTTTGTGCCAGGTGTCCAGCCGCCCTCTTTTTGTCCACCGAGGTGGCTCGGCGGATGTGAGGCTGCTATCCCAGATTGCTGGTTTACTGGCATGAAGGGTAGGGTATGGTACAGGTTCCATGCCACATCTGCACTACTTGCAGTGCTTGGGTCCTCTTGGGCACGGAGGGGGATTTACGGTCTAGGAGCTATTCCTCCTCATTCTCCCTTTTTTTCTCCTTTTTTTCTCTTTTTTTTTCTACAAAACAAAGAAAGAAGTGACATAACCATGGAGTCCTAAATCCATTAACCTGCTCCCTCCAGGCCCCTTACTGATACTGCACCCTGTTCCGACCCTGCCTCATTATTTGACCACTCTTTGGACATTCCTAATGCCCCTGTACCTCTTGCTGGTGCCGTTTTGTCACCCGCTTCAGGTACCAGGGTTTCAACTGACTCTCAGTACGTCTGACCTCTGCTCTTCTTTGTTTATGCTTCCGGCTTCTCCCTCTTTGGTGCGGCAGTTTTTGGGTCACCCGCCTGTACCACATCAGACCCACTCTAGTCCCACTCAGAAACAACTGGCTCATCATGCACTCCCTTTACACATAGTTTCAAAATACACAATGGACTAAGTTTTTTACTTTACAACCGACTTCCGCTACTGCCTATCTTTCCGACCATAGTATTGGCCATGTTGGTAGAGATGTATCCTTTCATGCTCTCAAGAGTGGTACACACATCATCACTGTCCAGAATGCTAACCAAGCTCACAATCTCTCTCTCCTTACAACTATCGATACTATTCCTGTAACTATTGAAAAACATCATTCCCTCAATTCTTGTAGTGGTACTGTCATTTTGCCCCCATTCCATTGTCCAACAGAATTTCCAGACGTGGCAATGACATTTTGGAACAACTAGAACTCCAAGACCTCCCAATCCTCAAAGTAGACACTTGTGTCTTCCCTGCCCACGGGCAGAGATGATATCCTTGCAATGTAGCTCGCTTAACTTTTGACTGCTGTTAGCTTCCTTCCTCTGTATATATTGGGGGGCACCATTTACAAGTCTGAAAGGTGATCCCTACACCGCAGAAGTGTAGAAGGTGCTAGAGTTTTGGTTATCCAGCAAAATATTGCATGTCCATGGCTGAATGCCCAGTCTGGTGCCGACGACCATGCCAGTACGTCTTGTAGTCTACCTCTCTCTTGCCTTAATTGTCATGAGGCTCACCCATCTTACTCTCTCTGCTGCCAAGTTTACTTAGTGTGAAATCCGTTGTATCAAAGGGGCAGAAGGCCTCCCATATGTTATGGCAGTCTCTCATCTATGCCTCCAAGCGAAACTTCCCCATATTTCTTATTCTCAAGTTACTAAACATCCCCCCTCCTCTGGGGTCCCAACTTCTGCAGCCTCCTCTGTGGTCACCCCTTCCACAATCACCCCTATCTAATTCTTTTGCTGTCCTGGACTCAGAGGCCCCTACCTCAGCACCTCGTTCTGTTCTCATCTCTTCCTCTTCTCAGTCACAAGTTTGTGTCTGCAAGACCTCGTATAACATCTACTCCCCATCGCTCCTCTCCTTCTCCGAGGTCCAAAACATCCCCATTGTTAAAATCTCCTTTAACCCCTCCTTCCCTTCTGCAACCTGCACATTTTTCCTTCCCAGTCTCTGTACCTGGTTCTTCACCTCTAACTGGCTCTTGTTATGAATATGGAGGTTCATCCTCCTCGTCCTCGTACACTACCTTCCTCCCCTGTCCCCTCCCAAGTTACTTCCTCTTCTGCCCTCTCCCAGGTCGCTTCCTCTCCTCTCCCCTCCCAAGCTTCTTTCTCAGTTCCCTCTACCCTTTTGCCCCCCCCCCTCCTACTTTGGTACATAACTTAGAGCAGCTGGCATTTCCTCTTGTGGATAAGTAAATTTCAGAGTACAGTCATCTGTATATGCATGGGATTCTGGGATGAAATGAAGGTCATTGAAGTAGACATTCCATAACAATAGCCCAAGCACACTTCCCTGTGGAACACACGTACCAATAGGATGTCTTGCTGACTGTCCTGTTGAGAACTATGCTTAGAGATCTGCCTTAAAGGTAATCACTGAGGAGACATAGTGTAATAGTTTAGAGCCTTCAACTCCCAGTGCTTGCAGTTTTGCCAAGAGTCCCTGGTGCTATACTCGGTCAAAAGCACCAACAATGCCCAGTGCTACTACACAGCTGACTCCTGATTCATCCAGTGTCTGGTGCCACTTAGTGGAAAGGTTTAACAAAGCATCAGCAGAGTAACCTCTGAAGCCATATTGACTGTTACAAATGAGTGAGTGGTAGTCGAAAAACTCGGTCATCAGGAGTGACACTGGTCTGTAGTTGCTCTGCTCTTCTTTTTTGTGAACGGGGACTACATTTTCCTATTTTCGTCATTTACACTGCTAGGTAGTGCTGATAGATACGAGTTAGAGGTACTGCTAGCTGGCCTGCATATCCACTCAAGAATCTTGGGCTCAACTTATCTGGGCCCACAACGTTTTCTTGGTCTTTTCTTTTTCCATTCTTGGAAATCACTCCGCTGTGATTTCAAAGAATAGAAACAAAAAAGTACATTCTGAAACCATGCATATGAAGGTTCTGGTATATTCTTAAAGTAGAAAAAAAAAGATATACAAAGTGGTTTCATGTTGTACACCTCTTATAAAACATACAAAAATCATAACTGATAGTTTGTATACTTTCCTTTATAATACTCTTATCCACACGCGTTCTTTACTACCGAATACATGGCGGGATGTGGTAAGTGGGTTGTTATTACCAAAGCAGCCGAGAGAAGCCAGCGACACGTGATACGCGTTAACACATGTCTCATATACGTGGTACTCGCCCCTCGCCTTGATGCTGGTTAGTTCTTGATTCAAGGAATTTGATTTATCCTTCCCTTCACTGGGTCGATTCTGATTACCTCCCATTCCCCAGGCTCTGTATTATCCTTGTGGGTTTGGCGCTATTCTGTGAATAATAATAATTATTATTATTAATAAGCTCGTAGGGATCATACAGCAGCTGGGGAATAAAGGGTAATTAGGTTTCATGCAAGGAAGGAAAGAATAACTAGCTTACCAGTGTGGTCTTGGACCATAGCTGCCCCGCAAGTGTGGTCTTGTACCTATAACCTCTTCAGTGTGGTTAGGTACTTATATAAAGCTGACCTGACCTGGTAATGTGGTCTTGTGCTTATAGTTGGCCTGCGAGTGAAGTCTTGTGCTTATAGCTGGTCTTTCAGTGTGTTCTTGTGCACATATCTGTGCTGCTAGTGTAATCTTGTACTACCTACAGCTATTCACGAGTGTTGTAACCTGGGGAAAGAATGTGGATAGACGGGCTGGGGACAGCGAGAGTAATCCTGTCTGCAAGGTCATTCGCCGTCTCCACACCCTCACTTCTCGTCTATTCTTTGCCTAGCCTTCGTTTCCTATACTTTATCCTTTTCTTACTCTTCTATCATTCTTTTAGCATTCTGACACTACCTGCTTTATCGCATCTCTTACGTCCCAATTCTGCTCTTACGTGTAATCAGTTTTGATAAAAATCCGCCCTTATTTTCTTCACGTAGCTCGATTGCTAGCGCACTCAACTCACACACTGAGGTCCAGGGATTGAATCCCCGGTATGGCTGGAAAACATTAGGACGTGTTTCCGTAAGACACCTGCCATCCCTGTTCATCCATCAGTAAAATGGGTACCTGGGTGTTAGTCGACTGGTGTGAGTCGCATCCTGGGACAAAATTGACCTAATTTGCCCGAAATGCTCTGCATAACAAGCGGCTTTCTGTATAGTAGTATGTCTTTGATGTCGGCTAGGCTTGTATACCTTGTACATGTAGAAATAAGATATTCCCCGTTTTTCCTCTTCCTCTTTCCTCCTAACATCCCCTTTTTCATTCTCTCTACTTCCCTTTCTGTTTTTTTTTTTTTTTCACTCTCCCGTCTTCTACTGTCGCCTATATTCTTTCCTCCTCTCCTTCAGGTAAGTTTACATTGTAATATGAGAAATCAGGACGTGGTGGGTATATATGTTTTTTTTCTCTGAAGCGCGCACTTTTATACAGTTTTACATAGAATGGTACAGGTACCCGACACTAGCAGCAGGACGGAAATTTCCAAACTTGGCCACGAATTCGGTTAATTCTTAGGATGACCTAACAAGGAAAATCTAGTATGACTTGTATCCATCGATATATCCCACTAACATTCGGGCACTAGTTTTTCCTATGTGAAAATGGGATGCAAGTGTATGGGAGACTCCCATTCTTCTCGACCCTTCCCTCACTTGAGTCGGTTATGACCCTGCCGCTGAGTGCTGAGCTAAATGTCAATAATCGAGTTTGTGCATTGCAATACGATTGACATACGCACTTTTTTTAATTATGAAGCTCTTGTGGCTTAGCGCTTCTTTTTGATTATAATAATTATGAAGCGCCAAACTCGTGTGAGGCATTCAGAGCAAGGAGTGCTGGAGGATCGATCCTCTGTCTTCTAATCGTTAGGCACCTTAATGTTTTGTCTGCAAAATTGTGCCTCCACCAGTTGCACTGAATCACCCGTGTTGGTGATTCAGTGAAACTAGTGATGGAGACAGGCAGGCAGGGAGCACTGACCCTGGGCATTGGTGGTAGTGGTGTGAAAGCTGCCGGCAACCCCAAGTCTATCTGCACTGGCCATCTGCTTCACACTACACCAGGATCATACTTGGCTGTCAATTATCATGCTACACATTCCAGTAATTTTAGGTTGCCTATTGTTTATCAAGTTTTTTTTCTCATTTGTTCTGTTGTTGACTGTCATTAGGTTGTGACAAACATCGGTGGTATACTCGCAGTAAGGTACCACCGTCCCGCTTAATGAGTGTGAAATGGAAAACCTGGTAATGATTTTTGCACTCTGGCAGGATTAATCTTTTCTTTGTCTCTTAAACACTTAAGTTGACAGGTAAATCTTACAAACCTATTACTTTTAGTATATACATGCCTTTATTTTCCTATTTGAATTCATTGGGGTTTCCTTAACTCTTATTTATGTACACAAGGGAATACTAGCTTCTGGCTTAATATTTAAGGGAGAGTTGCACAACAGTCTTGGCTGCCAATCACCTCAGATTTGGGCATCTGCCCACTTCTAACCGCAAGCTAACTATTCTCCCAATAATAGTGGCTACATAACATGGGGAAAATGCTGAAATGAGTATCACAGTTGGGTCTGGCGCAGAGACCAGTCCACGGTTCATTGGGAGGCCTCTGATTACCATTGTTGGCTACCAGATAGAATATTTTGAGGACAGCGTGGGATACTCGAGCTGATAGCTCCTGAAGTGTTGTTATCCCGACTGCTGCTGTTGCCAGAAGGAAACTCTTGGCTCCAGCAAGCGCCATCTCTCCTCGGTTCAAAGAAGGGGTTGCTAGTTAACATTGTCTCTAATCTTATTACATAGTACAACCTAAGGCTACATTATTAATTCTGATATTATTTACTAACAATTTAAGCCTACCTAAATTGTTCTTAAGGCCTACATCTATCAATTAGCATATTAATCCTACGATTTGTACACTATGTTTGTTTGGGTGGAAGGATGTTAATTAAGGGGTCCCTACGACTGCGGCTTTAAATTATTTACAAATGAATCCAGTCGTGGAACTTTTTGGTACAATAAATTTCGAGTACTATTATTATTATTATTACTTCTGTTATTCCCATCACTACTACATATACATCTTTAACTATTATTACTGCTACTATTTTTAACTAGGAATTCTATTACTTACTTTTAGTATATACATGCCTTTATTTTCCTATTTGCCTCCTAATAGATCTTCATCCAGTAATATTTCCTTTTCGACTTAGGCTTGGTCAGAGACCGGTCCGTATGTAAGGTAATTCCCAGAACCATTAATTAACAGATAACGTGCTGTTTCTACATGCTAGACTTTCATTTGTAGGGCTAGATATGTATGGATCATACTAGCAGCTTATCAGTTTTGCAAAGATTTTTATCTTAAGAACCCAGGTTAGGTTAGGTAAGGTTCGTCAGGAAACAGGACAAATGTTTCCTGACGCGGGTCTTAGTCAGATGATGACCCGCCTTTGGAGCTTTTGGTCATCTGACCGAGGCCTTCCGCTGGCTTACCGGTCCACCCCTTTAAAAATTATGGTCATTTATAACCAGGATTTTAGGAACCCAATTTCATTCCTTGGTTCTCATTGAATGAAGCTTCGTGTCAATCTAGGATCTTCCCTTTCTAATCTTCACTGGGTGCTGATTGGTTGTTTATTAAGTCTAGTATGTTTCTTTTTACCTATGATAAAACAATATCACTTAAAAACTCCGAATTACGCATGTTTTTCTTATGCCTAAAAGGTGGTGGCGGTAATTTATTCATCAGGAAACTGGGCCTTTTTTTTTTTTTTTTTTTTTTTTTTTTTTTTTTTTTTTTTTTTTTTTTTTTTTTTTTTTTTTTTTTTTTTTTTTACAATGATGACCTTGACTTGTCCATTTCCTAGACAAATTAAGTAATTTTAAGTTCTCTATATGAAGTTTCTTTCTTAATGAAAGTTGAGGTAGTTTGGTCATTTAGAGAGGATGAATCAGAATAGGATGACTAAGAGTGTGACTTCACACTCTTGTGAACTTGACACCTTGCAATTTGTGTCAAGACATTCTAATGGTGTGATGTCATAAGGGCGTCATAGTTGTGGAATCATTCATTCTTATATCACTATATAAACACTTGTCCATGTTCACTACTCAAGGTTATATACACCAAGAAAGTATCCTTGACTAGTGATGTCAGGTGCAGACTTAATGTCCCTCTTGTAGTCCATACGCTTACCCAACCAGCCTGTTTATAACTATTTTGTGCGCGTGCAGTGTGCTAAAATTAGCACACTGCGCATGCAGTGTGCTAAAATTACAGAAATAAGTCTGAGGCTAGTGATGAAACCTGTTTGTAGAAAAACTGTATTTAGGAAGAGAGTGACGTGTTTGCGTTGGAGCATATAGGCAAGTTTGAGGAAAGAGTTCAAGTTAGAGTATATAGGAGAGAAAGGGAATATTTTGCAGTAAGAGTGCACCTTAGATGGGGATGTGTGATGTACCCATGGTTGTTAAAATGATAGTCACAACTATTACAATTACTGTATTACTGTTACCATTATTATTATTGAATACCATTACTGTTACCATTATTACTATTGCCATTAATATTATCATTATTATAACTATTTATTTATTTATTTATTTATTTAATGTCTTTGCAAGCAGTACATTGAGATTGTGTATATACAATAGTGGGTTGCAATGCAAAGAGAGCCTCTATTATGCCTTAGCATTATGGGCCAACTTAACATTATTGGCTTACATTCTACTTAATACTAAGTAGTAGTATATCATAGTTGTACAGTAGGAAAGTAATTTTTTCATAGTTGTACAGTAGAATATTAATTATAAATGAATCAAAATTTGTATAATACAAAGATATACGTATTTATATTCAAAAATGCTTTTGTGAAAAACAGTGATTCAATTATATTCCTGTCGACAATGGATGAAAGGTTCAATGTGATTGTTTCAGTTATGATGTGGGAGTACATAGGTGAGTAAATGTATACTGAGTATTTAGCATTTAGTCTAGGGTGATTAAGTGGCTTTTGAGAAGAGTCTTAAATTGATTTTCAGACTGGGTTACTTTAATATCTTCTGGTAATGAATTCCATATTTTGGGGCCTTTTATGTGCATAGAGTTTTTACAGTGTGATATGGACACGAGGTATATCAAAAAGAGATCTGTGTCTTGTGTTGTGGTCATGTGTCCTGTTTAGGTTGGTGAGGAAAAGTTTGAGTGGGGGGTTTATATTTGCATGTATTGTTCTGTGTATGTAGTAGGCACATGAATAAGTATGGATGTTCTTAATGGTAAGCAGATTCAGACTTTTGAAAATTGGTGGAGTATGCTGGCAGGAGCGGGAATTTATCATTCTTACTGCTGCCTTTTGCTGGGTTATTAGGGGTTTTAGGTGGTTGGATGTTGTTGATCCCCATGCACAAATTCCATATGTAAGGTAAGGGTATACTTGGCAGACGATGCAACATCCCCCCAATGAAAAGCAGGAGTGTCACTAGCACGTTAAGAGACCATACAATAAGTGTCAGGGGCCCGAGACTGTTCAACTGCCTCCCAGCATACATAAGGGGGATTACCAACAGACCCCTGCCAGTCTTCAAGCTGGCACTGGACAAGCACCTAAAGTCGGTTCCTGACCAGCTGGGCTGTGGCTCGTACGTTGGTTTGCGTGCAGCCAGCAGTAACAGCCTGGTTGATCAGGCTCTGATCCACCAGGAGGCCTGGTCACAGACCGGGCTGCGGGGGCGTTGACCCCCGGAACTCTCTCCAGGTAATATGAGTGAATGGTACAGTGCCAGGAGAGCTGATTGTGGAACGTAGTACCTTATCTTTGATAGTATGCCTACAGTCTTGGAGATTTTCTTGGTGATTTGTTGTATGTGTGTCCGGAACTTAAGGTTACTGTCAAGGTGGATACCTAGGAATTTTCCCTGTGAGTCTTGTGACTGATGATCCATTTAGCGTAATGTTAATTGGATCATTTGCAGCTTTGTTTCCTAACTGAATGAAATAGGTTTTATCAGTGTTCGGGGTAAGTTTGTTAGTCATCATCCAGGCAGATATTTTCCGTAATTCAGCATTGACTGTGTTTGCTAGTATGACTGTGTTTGGGTGGGAAAAATGTATATGTAGTGTCATCTGCAAATAATATGGGTTTGAGTAGCTGTGATGCATTCGGTAGATCATTGATGTAGATGAGAAAGAGGAGTGGTCCTAGGATGCTTCCTTGTGGGACTCCTACTGTGATTGGTTGGGTGGAGGAATTTGCATCGTTTGCATACACATATTGAGTTCTGTTACTAAGGTATGACTTTAGGTAGTTGAGGGAGTGGCCTCTGATACCATAGTGCATTAATTTGGAGTACAGTAGTTCATGGTCGACTGTATCGAAAGCTTTACGTAAATCAATGAAAATGCCTAGCGGGACTTCTTTCTTTTCAAGTGCGGTATATATTAGTTCTAGCATGTGTATGATAGCGTCATTTGTGCTTTTATTATTTCTGAATCCAAACTGACAAGGGTTAATATGTTGTGTGAAACGAGGTAGGAATAGATCCGTCTATGAATTAATTTTTCAAAGATTTTAGAGAGCAGTGGTAAGTTAGATATTGGTCTATAGTTATTCAAGTCAGCTTGGTCACCTCCTTTATGGATCGGAGTGACCCTCGCTATTTTGAGGATTGTTGGGAAGGTAGATGATTCAATGGATTTGTTAAACATAAGAACATAAGAACGAAGGAACACTGCAGAAGGCCTACTGGCCCATGCGAGGCAGGTCCAAGTCCCTACCGGCTTAAGCCAATGCACCCAACCTAGTCAGGTCAGGTCACATTGACTTAAGGGAGGAACACGGCAACCGACCTGTTAGCACAAGCTATCAGGTCTAACTCACACCCACCCACATCTACTCATGTATTTATCCAACCTATTTTTAAAGCTACACAACGTTCTGGCCTCTATAACGGTACTTGGGAGTTTGTTCCACTCATCCACAACTCTATTACCAAACCAGTACTTTCCTATATCCCTCCTGAATCTGAATTTTTCCAACTTAAAACCATTGCTGCGAGTCCTGTCTAGGCTAGATATTTTCAGCGTTGCAATAATTGGTGACAATACTTGAGAAGCTTTTTTGTACATAAAAGCAGGCAAGTTGTTTGTCTCCTGCCTTGTTTTTAAGGGTGTTTATGATGAGCATAACTTCAGTGGGGTTGGTTGGAGCTAGGAATATCGTATTTGGGTAGGTTCCTATGAGGTAGTCTGATGGACGGGCGTTTACAATAAATACTAAGACTTACCACTTACATTTACTACTATTATTACTACAGTGGGAACTTGTAAAATACTCACTCAATTACTGTTGACACAAATAACTCAAGACTCCTAGAGCCCTGTTCTCACAAGCACCCCTAAGGGTATACTTCTTTCGAGAATACTTAAGGCTGTGAAGGAAATTCCTATCTGCATGCACAAACTAAACAGCCATATTTTATTTGTGGAGTTTATCTTCCTAGAAGCCCTGTTTTCTCCCAGGCTAATCTAGGTTTCCAGTGGCTTCTCTCACTCTCCAAGATGCCTTGTGCTCATAAGGAATGGTTCCTGCAAGTATATATGTTGGTAGAATTACCGACAATATGTAAAGTAAAAGGACACAAGTGCAACTAATGTGACATTTTATTGTGGCAACGTTTCGCACTCCAGGAGCTTTGTCAAGCCGTTACAAACAGTACATGGACACAGAGGGTATATATAGGCTCAGAGTGAGGTGCAGTACTAGTGGTAGTAGTAGTCTGCCTGGAGGTTATTCCGGGGATCAACGCCCCCGTGGCCCGGTCCACGACCAGGCCTCCCGGTGGGTCAGGGCCTGATCAACCAGGCTGTTACTGCTGGCCGCCCGCAGTCCAACGTATGAACTACAGCCCGGCTGATCCGGCACTGACTAGATATCTGTCCAGCTCTCTCTTGAAGGCAGCCAGGGGCCTATTGGTAATTCCCCTTATGCTTGATGGGAGGCTGTTGAACAGTCTTGGGCCCCGGACACTTATGGTGTTTTCTCTTAGTGTACCGATGGCACCCCTACTTTTGGTAGTGATATAAGTTGTAGTAATAGTAATACAATAACGTAGAACTTGCGTACGAGTAAAAGGATATGAAAGCTATTACTTGGGTAACATAAAAATAGGTTAGACAAATATTTTTACTGGAGGCTGGATTAGAGAAGGCCTGTTTCAATGTTCATTTTCTGTAATGTGCTTGTGTAGTATTAGCAGGAGAGACTATGTGATGGCAGGGTTTACTGTTTTCAGGAGGATTCTTGCTAAGACTTCAGAGATGGTGAAGCTTCCTTTGTTTTGTTTAATTGTATTAGAAACAGCTATTAGTGCTGATTCAAGGCACTTGTGTTAGTGGAAATTAGTTTTTTTGATCACTAATTGGGCATCCCAAAATTTTATGAGATGATTTTTGCAATTTCGTTGTTGTATGTAGGCATTGTTCAAGTTATCGTTCCTACATGCATAGATGTGTTCATTATGCATGTACTGCTACTACTACAACTTACATTACGACTACTACTACTACTACTAGTATTGCACTTCACTCTGAGCCTATATATACCCTCTGTGTCCATGTACTGTTAGTAACAACTTGACAAAGCTCCTGTAGAGCAAAATGTTGCCACAATAAAATGTCACATTAGTTGCATTTGTCCTTTTACTTCCTGCAAGTAGTAATACCTATACCTTGAGGGACCCTGAATTCATTGGGGTTTCCTTAACTCTTATTTATGTACACAAGGGAATACTAGCTTCTGGCTTAATATTTAAGGGACAGTTGCACAACAGTCTTGGCTGCCAATCACCTCAGATTTGGGCATCTGCCCACTTCTAACTGCAAGCTAACTATTCTCCCAATAATAGTGGCTACATAACATGGGGAAAATACTGAAATGAGTATCACAGTTGGGTCTGGCGCAGAGACCAGTCCACGGTTCACTGGGAGGCCTCTGATTACCATTGTTGGCTACCAGACAGAATATTTTGAAGACAGCGTGGGATACTCGAGCTGATAGCTCCTGAAGTGTTATCCCGACTGCTGCTGTTGCCAGAAGGAAACTCTTGCCTCCAGCAAGCACCATCTCTCCTCAGTTCAAGGAAGGGGTTGCTAGTTAACATTGTCTCTAATCTTATTACATAGTACAACCTAATATTAATGTCTAAGGCTACATTATTAATTCTGATATTGTTTACTAACAATTTAAGCCTACCTAAATTGTTCTTAAGGCCTACATCTATCAGTTAGCATATTAATCCTACGATTTGTACACTATATGTATTTGTTTGGGTGGAAGGATGTTAATTAAGGGGTCCCTACGACTGCGGCTTTAAATTATTTACAAATGAATCCGGTCATGGAACTTTTTTGTACAATAAATTTCCAGTACTATTATTATTATTATTATTACTTCTGTTATTCCCATTACTACTACATATACATCTTTAACTATTATTACTGCTACTATTTTTAACTAGGAATTCTACTGTTACTTTTGCTTATACTATTACTACTGCTACTTATTAAGTGCAGTATATTAATTATATTTTTAATATGCTTGTTTGTTTTCCAGGGTCGAGCAGCAGACCTGAAGCACATAGAGATGTGTGCACGGAAAATTGCTGAGGTAGCGGAAGGAAACAAGATTGTAGTGGAGAAATCGACAGTGCCTGTGCGTGCGGCTGAATCCATTACCCATATCTTATCAGCCAACACAAGACCTGGAGTGTCCTTTCAGGTAAATAATCCTAATCTAATCTCAGAGATTCCAATGGAAATAAATCTATATACAAGGTTTAGTTTAATATGTATGTTTATTATGCACCCCATGCCCATCCTGTGGGTGGTAGTCAACAGATTACAGAGGTATATAATGGGTCCAGGGATTGGGCCCCAAAGTTTTGGTAGCTGAGCAAGTTACAAAGGTAATGAACTCAGTTTTTTGCAGTATGGGTTAAATTTACATCTTGATCATAAATACCTGTAGTATTCCTTGTAAAATGCAGCTAATGTCTTTGTGTAAAATGCAACATTGCAAATTCTTTGTAAGATGTAATGATGTATACCAAAATAAAAAAAAAAAAAAAATTCAACAAACTGGCCATCTCCCTCTAAGGTAGGATAACCCCAAAAAAAGAAGGAACACTTTCACCATCATTAACTCCATCACTGTCTTGCCAGAGTAGCACTAACACTACAATTCAGAACTGCAAATAGTATTCCCACCCCTCCTTCAAAGTGCAGGCACTATACTTCCTGGTTTAGAAAGACATGTAAGCAAACACTATAACATATTTATTAGAAAACGTTTCGGTCCTGGGACCTTGATCACTTCTAACACACAGAGGTAGAAAGACATTATATATAGGCGGAGAGTGAGGTGTGACGCACGTGACCTGAGGAATGTCATAAGAACATAAGAATGGAGGAACACTGCAGAAGGCCCACTGGCCCATGCGAGGC
The DNA here is from genome assembly GCF_038502225.1 of Cherax quadricarinatus. Taxonomy (NCBI): domain Eukaryota; kingdom Metazoa; phylum Arthropoda; class Malacostraca; order Decapoda; family Parastacidae; genus Cherax; species Cherax quadricarinatus. Next base: position 381,797 of record NC_091331.1, read on the forward strand.
AGGTCCCCATCAAAACAGCCTCTGCCTATGATGAGGACGGGTAGACGATGAAATCATGTGACTCCTGTGTTGTTGGGTTGGTGCTGCTTAAGTATCATGTATGCCAATGTTTTTGAAATTTTGTAGTTTCCAGTGTTGCGTTCTATAGTGTCGGTGACGGCGATTAGTGAGTCTTCTAGGCACCGTCGGCGTCTGAGGTCTGGTTCGGTGAGAACGAGTTGTGCCTCATTCCAGTTCATCAAATGCCCCATGGAGTCTCTGTGGAGGACACATGCGTACCTTACATCGTCTCTGTTAGAGGCATTTTGATGCTCATTCAGGCAGACTGCAAGATCTCTGCTTGTCTCGCCTGCATTCTGTCCCAAGAAATATGTAGGCGAGACAGGCAGAGATCTTGCAGTCCGCCTGAATGAGCATCGAAATGCCTCTAACAGAGACGATGTAAGGTACGCATGTGTCCTCCACAGAGACTCCACGGGGCTTTTGATGAACTGGAATGAGGCACAACTTGTTCTCACCGAATCAGACCTCAGACGCCGATGGTGCCTAGAAGCCTCATTAATCGCCATCACCGACACTATAGAACGCAACACTGGAAACTACAAAATTTCAAAAACATTGGCATACATGATACTTAAGCAGCACCAACCCAACAACACAGGAGTCACATGATTTCATCGTCTACCCGTCCTCATCATAGGCAGAGGCTGTTTTGATGGGGACCTGCCTCGCATGGGCCAGTGGGCCTTCTGCAGTGTTCCTCCATTCTTATGTTCTTATGACATTCCTCAGGTCACGTGCGTCACACCTCACTCTCCGCCTATATATAATGTCTTTCTACCTCTGTGTGTTAGAAGTGATCAAGGTCCCAGGACCGAAACGTTTTCTAATAAATATGTTAGTGTTTGCTTACGTGTCTTTCTAAACCAACTTGTCGGTATTTATTACCAAGGTTTATACCACTATACTTCCTACTGTACATTATCCTCACCCATCATTAACAATTTACATACTGTATATCTCTTATTTTAATATTATGCAAATAAAAACATTACTTTTCAGGTGTTGTCTAATCCAGAATTTTTAGCAGAGGGCACTGCTGTTGAAAACCTTCTCCATCCTGATCGTGTGTTGATTGGTGGAGAGGAATCAGTTGAGGGTGATGAAGCTGTTGCCCAACTCACTTGGATTTACAACCATTGGGTCCCAACAGAGAAAATAATTACAACTAGTACCTGGTCATCTGAACTTTCTAAACTGGTATGCTTGTAAATAGTGTTCAGTATAGCTGAAAGTACAATACTTTGGATTTTTTTTTTAAATGGTTTATCTAGTTTGGTGTTGCAGGAGAGTTACAGGATTTTTTTTATTATATTCACAAGGTATGCTTAACCTGTAAGGGGTCACAGCCTCTGAGGTATAGAAGATAATCACATTTGATCCAAGAAAGGGGAGAGCAGCTCATATTTCTTGGATTGAAAGCCCTTCACCAGAAATAAGAAACCCCACCTTGAAGTTAAAGCATTTAGAGATTGTGAAAAGCTAAAAAAATTGAGTAATATATTTGAGAGCACTACATTACTGGTGTAATGGAGCATTTCTTATGGTACGTGCCATATACCCTTTTTTCTACTTGAACATCATTCTCATAACACTGTAAATAATTGTTTTTTTTTATTGTATTTATTATCACACTGGCAGATTCCCACCAAGGCAGGGTGGCCCGAAAAAGAAAAACTTTCACCATCATTCACTCCATCACTGTCTTGCCAGAAGGGTGCTTTATACTACAGTTTAAACTGCAACATTAACACCCTCCTTCAGAGTGCAGGCACTGTACTTCCCATCTCCAGGACTCAAGTCCGGCCTGCCGGTTTCCCTGAACCCCTTCATAAATGTTTATTGGAGTGAATAAGAGCAAAAGCATACAATTTTGATTAAATAGAAATCTTGAAATGAAATTTTTCACCATCATTCACACATAATCACTGTCTTTGCAGATGCACCCCAGGTATGACAGTTTAGATGTCACTCCAAACAGCCAATATCCCAAACCCCTCCTTTAAAGTACAGACATTGTATTTCCCACCTTCAGGACTCAAATCTGGTTAGCTGGTTTCCCTGAATCCCTTAACAAAATATTACCCTTCTCACACTCCAACAGCTTGTCAGGTCCCAAAAACCATTTGTCTCCATTATGTCTCTGACTTTCCCACAGGCATCCAATGCTTTTCTTGCCCAGCGTGTCTCAAGTATCAATGCCATCTCTGCCCTCTGTGAGGCCACTGGTGCAGATGTTTCGCAAGTAGCAGTCGCAGTAGGCAAAGACTCTAGGATTGGCTCAAAGTTCCTACAGGCATCTGTTGGTTAGTATTTTGTCTTGAATTTTTTTTTTTTTTTTATGTTCAGCTTGTAAATTATGAATGCATGATGATGAAATTTAAGAAAGGGGAAACAAAAATTGCCATTAAATGCACAAATGAGAATGTTATATTTTATTACAGTGACAACAGTCTTTATAGGTAGTAGGTTGGTAGACAGCAGCCGCCCAGGGAGGTACTACCGTCCTGCCAAGTGAGTGTAAAACGAAAGCCTGTAATTGTTTTACATGATGGTAGGATTGCTGGTGTCCTTTTTTCTGTCTCATGAACATGCAAGATTTCAGGTACGTCTTGTTACTTCTACTTACACTTAGGTCACACTACACATACATGTACAAGCACATATATACACACCCCTCTGGGTTTTCTTCTATTTTCTTTCTAGTTCTTATTCTTGTTTATTTCCTCTTATCTCCATGGGGAAGTGGAACAGAATTCTTCCTCCGTAAGCCATGCGTGTTGTAGGAGGCAACTAAAATGCCGGGAGCAAGGGGCTAGTAACCTCTTCTCCTGTATATATTACTAAATGTAAAAGGAGAAACTTTCGTTTTTCCTTTTGGGCCACCCCGCCTCGGTGGGATACGGCCGGTGTGTTGAAAGAAAGAAAGACAACAGTCTTCTATGATATCAAACATGCTTTATAAATGTTGCAGATAGAGCTAAATTGCTAGTGATCATGTTTTTGTATGTGACCATACTTTGATTAAAAAGGCTTTTGAGTTAAAAATGTATGCCTGTGTGTTTGATGACCTATTTGTGGTTACAGAAACAGAGGTATCTTTATGATGTCCCAACTTCTGTGTTTAAGTGGTCATATAATCTGTTGAAGTACATATGAAACTCTATTTTCTCTAGAAACACCTTACGTAAGAGGGTGACTTCATGTAGAATCTTCTCAAGACCTTTCTGTCTCTCACATGTTGGGATAACTGTTGCTTAAACAAAATTTTCATTCCTAAGTATACTGTACAAAGGAAAAAGTAAAGGTAAAGAATTGGGAAAGAGAGAGAGTCAGAAGTAGGCAGAAATATGTAAAATTTCACAAATTTGTCTCAGTACATGTATGCTTATTTTTTTAATTTTGTTTTACTCATCTCTTAAAAGTTCAGGGGCCTAATTTCACTACCTTTGCATTAGTTATATTGTATTCAAATCTGTCCATAAGAATACTTTTTATTCACTATCACAGTTTGAAGATTTTGTTTGTGAATATAGGGTTTGGTGGTAGCTGCTTCCAGAAAGATTTGCTGAACCTTGTGTACATTGCTGAATGCTTAAATCTTCCTGAAGTGGCTATGTACTGGCAGCAAGTTACTGATATGAATGAGTATCAAAGAACCAGGTGAGTCTGAAACATGATTACTGTATTGTGTGCATCTTGTATTTGTAATGCATTTTTCTTCAGTGAGACAGTCTCAGTTGCTTTCAGAAGTCCATTCCTACCTAAATTAAAGACTACCTGTACTTTATTTTAAATTTACTCAAATTACGGCATGCTTCATTTCTTAAAAAAATTAAATTTTTCTAATGCTATTCATCAAATATCAGTTTTTGGGGAGAGTTCCCTACTACTGTTTTTCTTTAGTGTGCCTTTTTCTTATTAACCCTTTTATGATGTAGCCTTATCATTATGCAAAACAACTGATTTTCATTGACTTCTTGAATTAAGAAAACATAAAGAATTATCTTATCATATTTTCAGCCATTATTTTGATCTTCACATCTAGAAAATGAAAAAAGTTTTAACTTTCTTTAAATATTTTTCCTGATTTATTATTATTGATTCAATGTACTGTATGTATTTTGTAGAGACCTGTTTGTTCAACTTTTTATGAATTTATTACTGCCCAAAATGCCTCGGCATGTTAGTGACTTTCTTTGAATACATTATATAACGTATTGATAGGTACAAACACTGTAACCTTTGCAAAGAAATAAACTATTTGTTTACAGCAGTGTGAAATTTAGGCCTGGCACTGGAGCACAAAATTAAAACTAGCCATAGAATGGCTTTTTTCTCCATATTAATGTAATATCAGAGCAGTATTATAACCCCTAATCTGCAAAATGTACATATATCTTTCTTAGGTAGAGAGTGAATGAATTCAGGGACAACTTTTCACAGTCTCAAGTTATTTCCCTTTGCAGCAACAAAGATCCATTCTAGAAAAATTGTTGGTAGTGGTGCCCATTTTTCCATAGATTTCCATGCTATAATTGAGTTACATTCAAGATAAATTTTTTTTTTTTTTTTTTTTTTTTTTTTTTTTTTTTTTTTTTTTTTTTTTTTTTTTTTTTTTTTTTTGCTTTTAGAAATATTATCTTCAATAGAAGTTTGAAATAGGCAACAGTGTAGCCTGTAAACATGTGAACTGTTAAAGTAATGCCAACCAAGAACAGTCACTATTCATGGGTTGTGCTCTTGGGCTAATGACATAAGGAAAAGTGTTACTGTGACATATATACAGTAAGTAGAAGAGGTAGGGAATTGCATAATTTTTTTTATTAACTGCCTAAATTTGTTATATACCCTTGAGGGAGGTTCCTCAGTTGTAGTGAGGCTCTTGCTGCAAGAAATTAGACCTACCCTATCCTTTCTTGGATCAATCCTGATTGCCTCCCATTTCCTCAGTGCTATGTGATCTTAATAGGTGTAGCACTTCCCCCCCAAATAATAATAGGTAGTAGGTTGGTAGACAGCAGTCACTCAGGGAGGTACTACTGTCCTGCCAGATGCATGTGAAATAGAAACCTGTAATTGTTTTACACAATGGTAAGAATGCTGGTGTCTTTTTCTGTCTCATGAATGCGCAAGAAAACAGGTGCGTCTTGCTACTTCTGCTTACACTTAGGCACAATACATATATGTGTATCAGTACATGTATAGACACTGATCAGAATTTTTTCATATTTTTCTAAATAGATCTTATTCTTTTTATTTCCTTTCATCTCCATGGGGAAGTGGAAAAGACTTTCCTCTGTAAGCCAAGCATGTCGTAAGAGGCGATTAAAATGAGAGGAGCAATGAGCTAGTATCCCCTTCTGTATAAATTACTAAAAATAAGAAAAAAACTATGAAGCTGGGATATTTGAATGTGCATGGATGTAGTGCAGATAAAAAAAAAAGAGATGATTGCCAGTGTTATGAATGAAAAGAAGTTGGATGTCCTTGCTCTAAGTGAAACAAAGCCGAAGGGAATTGGGGAGTTTCGGTGGGGGGGAGTAATAAATGGGATTAAGTCCAGAGTATTTGAGAGACTTAGACCTGCAGAAGGGGTAGCAATAATGTTGAATGATCAGTTATGGAAGGAGAAGAGGGAATATAAGTGTATAAATGCAAGGAGTACGTGGATTACAATAAGGGTTAGATGCAAAAAAATTGGGTTATAATAAGTGATGAGAATAAGAAATATTGCGTAATCGTAGAAATATGTTAATTGTTCTATAAGCAGGGAAGCTCTATCTTGAAGTCCTAAACATCCTCATGTTGCTGGCGTCTTGTTTCTGTCTCATATACATGCAAGGTTTCAGGCACATCTTGTTACTTCTGCTTACATTTAGGTCACACTAAACATGCATGTACAAACATATACATACACACCCCTCTGGGTTTTCTTCTATTTTTGTAATAGTTCTTGTTTATTTCTGCTCATTTCCATGGGGAAGCAGAACAGAATTCTTCCTCAGTAAGCCATACATGTTGTAAGAGGCAACTGAAAGGCCAGGAGCAAGGGGCTAGTAACCCCTTATCCTGTATATGATTACTAAATTTAAAAGATGAATCTTTCTTTTTTCTTTTTGGGCCATCCTGGCTTGGTGGAATATGGCTAGTTTGTTGAAAGAAGAAGAAGGAATAAGTGTGTATACATTCAGAGAAGAGAGGAGTGTAGAAGAAAGAGAGAGAGATTTTGGGAGATGTTAAGTGAGTGTTTAGGAACTTTTGAACCAAGTGAGAGAATAATTGTGGTAGGGGACCTAAATGCTAAATTGGGGGAAACAGAGAGGGTATAGTAGGTAAGTTTGGGGTGCTAGGTGTAAATGGTAATGGGGAGCCTTTGATTGAACTTTGTTTAGAAAGGGGTTTGGTAATAGGTAATACATTTTTTTTTTTTCAACAAGTCTGCTGTCTCCCACCGAAAAACAGGAAAAGTAAGTATACAGTATATGATATAGGGTGTAATGATAGTAGTTTGTTGGACTATGTATTGGTAGATAAAAGACTGATGGGTAGACTTCAGGATGTGCATGTTTATAGAGGGGACCACAGATATATCAGATAATTTTTTAGTTGTAGCAACAGTGAGAGTAAAAGCTAGATGGGATACAAAGAGATAATCAGCAAGTAAGAGAGAAATGAAGGTTTATAAACTAAAGCAGGAGGCAGTTAGGGTAAGATATAAATAACTGTTGCAAGAAAGGTGGGCTAGTGAGAGCATATGCAATGAGGTTGAAGAGGTATGGGGTAGATTTAAGAATACAATGTTAGTGTTCAGCAGAGGTTTGTGGTTACAGGAAAGTGGGTGTGGGAGAGAACAAGAGCAATTGGTGGAATGATGAGGTAAAGAGAGTAGTAAGAGATAAAAAGTTGGCATGTGAGAGGTTTTTACAGAGTAGAAGTGATACAAGGAGGGAGGAGTATATGGAGAGAAAGAGAGGTTAAGAGAGTGGTGAAGGAATGCAGTAGGAGAGCAACTGTGAGAGTGGGCGAGTTGCTATCAACAAATTTTGTTGCGAATAAGAAAAAGTTTTGGAGATTAATAAGTTGAGAAAGCCTAAGAAATTAATGGATATAATAGTTAAAAATAAGAGGAGAGTTATTAGACAGAGCTATTGGGAAGACGGAGGTAATATTTTGAGGAACTGTTAAATGTTGAAGATAGGGAAGCTGTGATTTCATGCATTGGACAGGGAGGTATAATATTTTGTAGGAGTGGGGAAGAGCCAATTGTGAGTGTAGGGGAGGTGTGAGAGACAGTGGGTAGAATGAAAGGGGTAAAGCAGCTGGGCTTGATGGGATAAAGATAAACATGTTAAAAACAGGTGGGGATATAGTTTTGGAGTGGTTGGTGCTTTTATTTAATGTATGGAAGAGGTTAAGGTACCTAGGGATTGGCAGAGAGCATGCATAGTTCTTTTGTATAAAGGTAAAGGGGACAAAACAAAGTGTAAAAATTATAGGGGAATAATCTTGAGTAAATCTGGTAAAGTGTATGGTAGAGTTATTATAGAAAAAATTAAGAGTAAGATGGAGTGCAGGATTGCAGATGAATAAGGAGGCTTTAGGAAGGGTAGGGAGTGTGTAGACCAAGAATGTATGGTGAAACATATAGGTGAATAATATTTAGATAAGAGTGAAAAGGATTTTGTTGCATTAATGGATTTGGAAAAGGCATATGATAGGGTAGATAGGGAGCAATATGGCAGATGTTGCAAATGTATGGAGTAAGAGGTAGGTTACTGAAAGCAGAGTTTTTATGAGGATAATAAGGCTCGGGTCAAATCCACACCAGCTATCTCCCACAAAGGCAGGGTAATCCAAAAAAGAAGAAACTTTCAGAATGTTTTTCTTCATTTTACATTTAGTAAATTATACAGGAGGGGTTGCTAGCCCCTTGCTCCTGGCATTTTAGTTGCCTCCTACAACACACATGGCTTGTGGAGGAAGGATTATTCTTCACTTCCCCATGGAGAAATACAGTATTATAAATTGCAAAAAGATGATTAAATAAGATACTTCTTTAGTTCTGTATTTCATGCAGATTGTCAGAAGTTGTATAGTTATCATAATTAATGTATACTCAAATTCTCAAGCTATTTTTTATTCCTTTTTTGGAAATTCATTATCATTGTACACTGTACATATCTGTTATGTGATGGTTATCATGATTAGTAAACATTTTCATTTTTAGAAACTGAAATCACTGTTGATTTCTTACAGATTTGCTAAGCGGATTGTTGAGTGCCTTTTCAATACTGTAACAGATAAAACATTAGCTGTGTTTGGCTTTGCTTTCAAAAAGAACACTGGAGATACAAGGGAAAGTCCTGCCATTTATGTATGTTCTCACTTACTAGAAGAGAGTGCTCGACTCAACATATATGACCCTAAGGTGACTTAACTTTATGTTGTACAAAGCAATAGTTTGTTTTATAAAAATGACCATTAAAAATTTATGACTGGGCATATGGTACATATAATTACTGTGAGGGCTTGTATTGTGGAGGAATGTACATATCTGCTAGGTAGTTATGTCTGAGGTAAGCCATGTGAGGCATATTTAGTAATAGAAAAATGGTTATTCGAATGTTTATAAGACATTTATCAAAAAAATTACAACAGACTGCAAGAAGCACTGTTGCATAATTAATATTGCACACTAGTAGTAGCAAGGAGAATACCATAGACTTGGAATATAGAGAAGTTATATGAGTAATTAATTTATACATAGAAGTAATTTATCTATGTCGTTTACTTATCCCAATTAGTCTTAAACTTCCATTCCATCCACAGCAATATTTTGCCTTCTGTTAGGCAACTGCCATTATTGCACCTACCTCGTATCTTTTCTTAAATTTGAAGTGCTCAAGTAACACACACTGCTTGAATTAACCTAATATTATATTTTATCTTCAGGTGGAGTGTAAACAAATTGAGCATGATCTGACAAGTGCAGCAGTAACAAGTGACCCAGAACGTGTCCAACAGCTGATAAATATCTACTCTGATCCTTATGAAGCTGTCAAGGATGCCCATGCTATTGTTGTGCTCACTGAATGGGATGAATTTATCGTGAGTTGGTACCTTTACTTTATCTTGTTATCTTGTCATTGATTGGCTATCATTTTGTCAAGGTATGTTCAGGAAATTTGTTTCTAGGATTTTCATAATCATGGGCTTTTTAACAGTGCCCTAAATGTTTATATACTACTATGAATTTTTTAAAGTTTATCTCAAAACTTGATGTAATGTAACAGGGCTTGATAAAGTTCATTTCGCACAGCATAGCATTTATGAGCATTTGGTGGCCTGGGAGATGTAACAGAAGGGGGAAATGATGGTACTGTAATTGATTGTTGAGAAGGCTTTAACAAATAATGTTAAACTGGTTGTTTGAGTGGTCATAGATATATAACTGTCTTTTGCAATGATATTCACAAATGACCTCTTGAGTAAATTACTCTTTGAATGCTGTGAGACTAATAAAACTGTACTATAGTGTACTTTAATTAAAGCCCTCCTCCAAAATTGGTGTTCACTTTTCTTTATCAGAATCCCTGTTAAGTTTCTTCATTGGACACACTCATTACTGCTCACTGATTGATACTTCATTATTTCTCTTGCATATTCTGCATCCTAAAGCACTGTTATTAAAAGCCATGTTAGCATATAAAAATAATTTTGCAATAACCATTAAGCCATAAAAGTAGTTGGAGTTCAGAAAAACAAGCATGGCAATGCAAGGAACATTTAGAACAAACTTCCAGGTGTCTCATCCTCTCAGGTGTCTCATTGGTTCATGTGACTCCTCCCACCATCCACACCTCAGCAGCTTTCCATCTGTAGCTGTAATTATATTTTAACTGCATTTCCAAAACTTAACAAAACTAAATATCAACGATCACTTATTAAAATTCCTCCCAACAAAGAATACGTTAACAAGTACAGTGGAACCTCGGTTTTTGTATGCCCTAGTTTGTATGTAAAACTATAGTTGTTTTTTTATTACGTCAGTCGTCTCCCACCGAGGCAGGGTGACCCAAAAAGAAAGAAAATCCCCAAAAAGAAAATAATTTCATCATCATTCAACACTTACACCTCACTCATACATAATCCCTGTCTTTGCAGAGGTACTCAGATACAGTAGTTCAGAAGTCCCTCCAAACTGCCAATATCCCAAACCCCTCCTTTAAAGTGCAGGCATTGTACCTCCCATTTCCAGGACTCAAATCCGACTAACCAGTTTCCCTGATTCCCTTCACAAAATATTACCCTGCTCACACTCCAACAGCTCGTCAGGTCCCAAAAAACTATTCGTCTCCATTCACTCCTATCTAACACGCTCGCACATGCTTGCTGGAAATCCAAGCCCCTCGCCCACAAAACCTCCTATACCCCTTCCCTCCAACCTTTTCAAGGATGACCCCTACCCCGTCTTCCTTTCCCTACAGATTTATACGCTCTCCAAGTCATTCTACTTTGATCCATTCTCTAAATGACCAAACCACCTCAGCAACCCCTCTTCAGCCCTGTGACTAATTTAGTAACTCCACACCTCCTAATTTCCACACTCCGAATTCTCTGCATAATATTTACACCACACATTGCCCTTAGACAGGACATCTCCACTGCCTCCAGCTGCCTCCTCGCTGCAGCATTTGCAACCCAAGCTTCACAACCGTATAAGAGTGTTGGTACTGCTATACTTTGCCTCCATGGATAACTTTTTTTGTCTCCATAGATACCTCAATGCACCACTCACCTTTTTTCCTTCATCAATTCTATGATTAACCTCATTCTTTGTAAAAACTATAGTTATTTTCTATAAAAATTTGTTAATATTTTTGTGTCTGGAATAGATTAATTATTTACATTATTTCTTATGGGAAATATTAAAAAAAATACATTTTATAGGGAGCAATGTGGCAGATGTTGCAAGTATATGGAATAGGTGGTAAGTTACTAAATGCTGTAAAGAGTTTTTATGAGGATAGTGAGGCTCAGGTTAGGGTGTGTAGAAGGGAGAGAGACTACTTCCCGGTAAAAGTAGGTCTTAGACAGGGATGTGTAATGTGACCATGGTTGTTTAATATATTTATAGATGGGGTTGTAAAAGTAAATGCTAGGGTGTTTGGGAGAGGGGTGGGATTAAATTATGGGGAATTAAATACAAAATGGGAATTGACACAGTTGCTTTTTGCTGATGATACTGTGCTTATGGGAGATTCTAAAGAAAAATTGCAAAGGTTAGTGGATGAGTTTGGGAGTGTGTGTAAAGGTAGAAAGTTGAAAGTTAACATAGAAAAGATTAAGGTGATGAGGGTATCAAATGATTTAGATAAAGAAAAATTGGATATTAAATTGTGGAGGAGGAGTATGGAAGAAGTGAATGTTTTCAGATACTTGGGAGTTGACGTGTCAGCAGATGGATTTATGAAGGATGAGGTTAATCATAGAATTGATGAGGGAAAAAAGGTGAGTGGTGCGTTGAGGTATATGTGGAGACAAAAAACATTGTCTATGGAAGCAAAGAAGAGAATGTATGAAGGTATAGTAGTATCAACACTCCTATATGGGTGTGAAGCTTGGGTTGTGAATGCAGCAGCGAGGAGGCGGTTGGAGGCAGTGGAGATGTCCTGTCTAAGGGCAATGTGTAATGTAAATATTATGCAGAAAATTCGGAGTGTGGAAATTAGGAGGTGTGGAGTTACTAAATTAGTCACAGGGCTGAAGGGGGTTGCTGAGGTGGTTTGGTCATTTAGAGAAAATGGATCAAAGTAGAATGACATGGAGAGCATATAAATCTGTAGGGGAAGGAAGGCAGGGTAGGGGTCGTCCTCGAAAAGGTTGGAAGGAAGGGGTAAGGGAGGTTTTGTGGGCGAGGGGCTTGGACTTCCAGCAGGCGTGCATGAGAGTGTTCAATAGGAGTGAATGGAGACGAATGGTATTTGGGACCTGACGATCTGTTGGAGTGTGAGCATGGTAATATTTAGTGAAGGAATGCAGGGAAACTGGTTATTTTTGTATAGCCAGACTAGAGTCCTGGAAATGGGAAGTACAATGCCTGCACTGTAAAGGAGGAGTTCGAGATATTAGCAGTTTGAAGGGATATGTTGTGTATCTTTATACGTATATGCTTCTAAACTGTTGTGTTCTGAGCACCTCTGCAAAAACAGTGATTATGTGTGAGTGAGGTGAAAGTGTTGAATGATGATGAAAGTATTTTCCTTTTTTGGATTTTCTTTCTTTTTGGGTCACCCTGCCTCGGTGGGAGATGGCCGACTTGTTAAAAAAAAAAAAAAAAGTTAATCATAGAATTGATGAAGGAAAAAAAGGTGAATGGTGCATTGAGGTATATGTGGAGACAAAAAAAACATTATCTATGGAGGCAAGAAGGGAATGTATGAAAGTATAGTGGTGCCAACACTCTTACATGGGTGTGAAGCTTGGGTTGTAAATGCTGCAGCGAGGAGACGGTTGGAGGCAGTGGAGCTGTTCTGTCTAAGGGCAATGTGTGGTGTAAATATTATGCAGAAAATTCGGAGTGTGTAAATTAGGAAAAGGTGTGGAGTTAATAAAAGTATTAGTCAGAGGGCTGAAAGGGATTGTTGAGGTGGTTTGGTCATTTAGAGAGAATGGATCAAAGTAGAATGACATGGAGAGCGTATAAATCTGTAGGGGAAGGAAGGCGAGGTAGGGGGTTGTCCTCGAAAAGGTTGAAGGGAGGGGGTAAAGGAGGTTTTGTGGGCGAGGGGCTTCGACTTCCAGGAAGAGTGTGTGAGCGTGTTAGATAGGAGTGAATGGAGACAAATTGTATTTAGGACCTGACGAGCTGTTGGAGTGTGAGCAGGGTAATATTTAGTGAAGGGATTCAGGGAAACTGGTTATTTTTATATAGCCGAACTTTAGTCCTGGAAATGGGAAGTACAATGCCTGCACTTTAAAAGAGGGGTTTGGGATATTGGCAGTTTGGAGGGATATGTTGTGTATCTTTATATGTATATGCTTCTAAACTGTTGTATTCTGAGCACCTCTGCAAAAACAGTGATTATGTGAGAGTGAGGTGAAAGTGTTGAATGATGATGAAAGTATTTTCGTTTTGGGAATTTTTTTGTTTTTGGGTCACCCTGCCTCGGTGGGAGACAGCTGACTCGTTAAAAAAAAAAAACTATAGTTTTAGACACAAACTAGGGCATATGAAAACCGAGGTTCCACTGTATTGCACAACAGCCATGCACAATCTGATGTACAAAATATCTTGATAAATAGGTGCATTTTTTATATATAAAATGTAGCAAAAATAAAAGGAACTGTTGCTTTGAGAATCTTAAATTCCTGTAATATGTTGCTTACAGTAAGTTAGAGACCACTTAACTGTGATTTAGATAGTTCATTCATTCATTTAGTGTTTCAGTATAATGATTGATTATATATTTTAAGTTGAATCTATAGTCAGATTGATCACACCATTAAAACATTACTTTTAACAAGTATATTTAATAACTTTTACATTTGTCTTTGTGAAAATTTGGAAGTTTTGATTAACTAAAATATGCTATTAATATTCCAGAGTTATGACTACAGAAAGATGCTGTCAGTCATGAAAAAGCCTGCATTTATATTTGATGGACGCAAGATTCTTGACCATGAAGCTCTCATCAAGATAGGTTTCCACACAGAAACTATTGGGAAGAGATTTTCTAGAAATACTCTCCTGCGAGCCTCTGGTGGGGACATAAAGATGATGCATTAGTGTGCTTGTTGCTTGCAAGTTGTTTGATTGTGCACGCTTGTTTTTGACTTTTACATTGGCTAGTTTTGTATGTTGATATTAATAAAAAATTTCCATTAAATCTTATTCATTGGAAGTAACCACTTTTATTCACAAACTAATTTGTACCTATATATCTGTGATTTTTAGTTTTTTGGTTTGATTTTTATTTTATTTTCATTTGACTTTTATTTTATGGTTGCTATTATTTATAGTGCTCTATGTTTAAATCTGTTTAATAACATATGCAGATGCACTTGCATGCTTGTGCAAGGTACTGGTGTGATTGTAAATATTTCTAACGTCACTCCATAGCTTGCAGAATATACCAGTTATGTGTACAGTGGAACCTCAAATTTCGAACTTAATCCATTCCAGGAGCTAGTTTTAAATTTGAAAAGTTTGAAAGGCAAAGCAATATTTCCCATAAAAAATAATGGAAATACAATTAATCAATTCCAGAAACCCAAAAATATTCACAAAAAAATACGTTTTATAGATAGTATTACATTATAGTTTTACATACACACAACAAATATAGTGTACAATTATTAATAAATTTAAATAAACATATAAAGAGAAGTAAATGCGAGGGTCTTGGCAAAAGGCGTGGAGTTAAAAGATAAAGAATCACACATAAAGTGGAAGTTGTCACAGTTGCTCTTTGCTGATGACACTGTGCTCTTGGGAGATTCTGAAGAGAAGTTGCAGAGATTGGTGGATGAATTTGGTAGGGTGTGCAAAAGAAGAAAATTAAAAGTGAATACAGGAAAGAGTAAGGTTATGAGGATAACAAAAATATTAGGTGATGAAAGATTGGAGGGAGAGAGTATGGAGGAGGTGAATGCATTCAGATATTTGGGAGTGGACGTGTCAGCGGATGGGTCTATGAAAGATGAGGTGAATCATAGAATTGATGAGGGGAAAAGGGTGAGCGGTGCACTTAGGAGTCTGTGGAGACAAAGAACTTTGTCCTTGGAGGCAAAGAGGGGAATGTATGAGAGTCTAGTTTTACCAACGCTCTTATATGGGTGTGAAGCATGGGTGATGAATGTTGCAGCGAGGAGAAGGCTGGAGGCAGTGGAGATGTCATGTCTGAGGGCAATGTGTGGTGTGAATATAATGCAGAGAATTCGTAGTTTGGAAGTTAGGAGGAGGTGCGGGATTACCAAAACTGTTGTCCAGAGGGCTGAGGAAGGGTTGTTGAGGTGGTTCGGACATGTAGAGAGAATGGAGCGAAACAGAGTGACTTCAAGAGTGTATCAGTCTGTAGTGGAAGGAAGGCGTGGTAGGGGTTGGCCTAGGAAAGGTTGGAGGGAGGGGGTAAAGGAGGTTTTGTGTGTGAGGGGCTTGGATTTCCAGCATGCATGCGTGAGCGTGACTCAAGAAATCGTAATGACACGATTGCAAACAAACCATACCCCCGGGTCATGTTGACGGCAGTGAAGGGACTTGAGCTAGAGTTCGTCACGGCCACGCTAGCTGGAGATTCGTCTGTAAAAACTTGCATTTATGGTCACAGAGGTGCCTGTGCTAACCTTCCTATGATGTAGAAATATACCTAGTTGGATGAATCTTATTGTGGCTAGCTGGTCTAGTGGCTAACGCGACGGGCTGGAGTTTTGAGACTCTATGACCGCGGGTTCAATCCCGGCCGGGGGAGATGGTTTTTTATGCATGAGCATGTTTGATAGGAGTGAATGGAGACAAATGGTTTTTAATACTTGACGTGCTGTTGGAGTGTGAGCAAAGTAACATCTATGAAGGGGTTCAGGGAAACCGGCAGGCCGGACTTGAGTCCTGGAGATGGGAAGTACAGTGCCTGCAATCTGAAGGAGGGGTGTAAATGTTGCAGTTTAAAAACTAGTGTAAAGCACCCTTCTGGCAAGACAGTGATGGAGTGAATGATGGTGAAAGTTTTTCTTTTTCGGGCCACCCTGCCTTGGTGGGAATTGGCCAGTGTGATAATAAAAAATAAAAAAAAAACATGTAAAATAAAATTTTTACTTACCTTTATTGAAGATTGGTGATGGCATCTGGAAGATAGGGAGGAGGAGAGAGGGAGTTGGGGTTAGTGTTTAGAAGGGGAATCCCCCTCTATAAGGACTTTAGGTATCAAAGCCCTCTCTGAGGTTACTTCCCTTCTCTGTCTTTTAATGCCACTCGGACCAGCTTGAGAGTCTCTGGACCCCTGTCTCACAAAATAACTGTCCACAGTCTTCTGTTTCTGGCACCTCTTTAAGATTTCCCTAAAATGGGACATGGTTTTGTCACTGAAATTGTTGCAAAGATGACTCTGTTGGCCTTAAATTCACTATTAGCACTGGTTCCAGGAGTTTTCTGTTCCAGGTAGGCATGCAACTTCCTTGCCTTTTCACAAATAATCGTCTCTGAAATGCTATCGCCTGCCATCTCTTTATCTTTGATCCAAACCAGCAACAACTTCTCAACCTAATCGATTGTCTGTGGTCTTTTTTTGGTTTTGCAACATCAGCTTCCTTGATTTGTTCTTTCTTTGCCAGGATAGAAGCAATAGTCGACTTGTTTTTCCCCATACATCCTGGCAAGCTTAACAAGTCTCTCACCATTCTCATACTTCTGTATTATTTCCTTCTTCACATCTATGGTGTTTCTCACTTTCTTTACCACAGGGGTACCACTAGCAAGTTTCTTTGGGCCCATGGTAGCTTATTTCACAGTCCCACAAGCACTAAACACAATGAATTAATCGTAAAATGTTTGAATGAGAGCACAGGTTAGTGTTCACTCAAGCATCAACAAAGCCAGACTGGCTCACGGCGCCTGCGAGGAGACACGGACAAAGCGGGCTGGTGGACAGGTCTGGTACCCGGCAGTTTGAAAATAGGGGCAAGTTCGATAATAGGGACAAAGTAGGTTCGAGAAAAGCGGTCGATTTTCAAAGAGTTCTATGAGCGATACATTCGAAATTTGAGGTTCCACTGTACTATATATTAACCCTTTCAGGGTCCATAGGCCAAATCTCAGAGTGATAGCCAGGGTCCAAGAATTTTCAAAAAAAAAATTTTGTTATTTTTTGTTATGAAATGGTAATGAAACTTTTTCTGAAGGTAATGAAGCCAAAAAGTATGACATTTGATGGAAAATTGACGAAATTATGCTCTTGCAAATTTTGATGCTTCAGCGCTATTTATGCATTGGCGATTTTGCCAACTTTGGCTCCCATTTTAGGCCAATTACATTCTTCCAGTCTACTAAATTCTTAGCTATTTCACTAGTATTACCTCTATTTTATCAACTGAGCACAAGAAATTGCCCAGTCAACTGTTTCAACTACCCAATAAAGTGATTGGATATTGGTAATTTGGCCAATTTAACTCAAAGTTCAAAATATTCCAATTTCAAAATAGAGTCCAGAATAAACAATGCAGGCATTCCTGCCACTTAACCAACATTTCCTCTGTTCATTAGTTATGTTTTCAGGCTTTACAAATGAATTCCATTTTGATTTTTTATTCACATAATGAATTTTTATTCACACCAAAAAATAGATTTACTGTTATACAATGTTGTAATAATTGTATAGATAATATCAGCACATTCGTGAATGTATATTAGACCCACCAGCTGACGCATATTAGACTTGTAACAACTTGTTTACTCTTGAACATCGGCAAAAATCGAACATTTCTGCTACTTTTAACTCATTTTTCAAGCCATTTTCAGTACTAAAGCCAATCAAAATCATCTCTGTTTTTGTAATATATATTCCATTCTATCAAAGGAGATCAAAAAATCGCAAATACAACTGTAAACAACATACGCAAAAACTCCGCAAAATCGCTATTTTAATTCAAAATTACGGTCGCAGTTTTTCTCTCATTATGCACTGTGTGCTGCAGGATTTGTTTTATGTGGTGCACACTTACCACATAGATGTGTTCTCTCATGTCTAGGCCCAAATTTACCGCTCACAGGTTATCTGAGTGAGCTGAGCTCATGGCGTACATCTACAGATTGGACCCAGGCTTCAAAGCCATAGATTTTCGGACGGACCCTGAAAGGGTTGAAGTACTGTGTACAAAAATTTACTGAAGATTAGTCAAACTCAAGATAAATTTCAGTAAAGTTTTGAGATGTGCATTAGATAGTTTTAATAGGATGTACTGTATAAAAGAATGTGGTTAAATATTTTACCTAAATTACTTTTTCTACTTGTACAATGGTTGAAATTTTTTTTTATCTAAGAACTGGTTAAGCAAGTTTCATTATTCATGTAGTTTGTGCAAGAAATGTTTTGCCACCACTTATATAGCATAGATTTTGTTTTATTACAAATACAGTATTATTGCTTTTTTTTTTTTTGTTCAGCAAATGGTTGTATAGTGCTTGCTAATTTAGTATATTATTCTGTTTTGTAGTATAAGATCATTCTTTTTGGCATCATTATTAGTGATTTTGGTACAGGATGAATTAACACTACATAAATGTTAGTACTTTGCCACTTAGTTGAAGATTGTCATTTTCACCCTCTTTAGGTTGATGCAACTTTGGAATATTATACAGTATTGCAAAATATTTTATTATTGTATATATTCTTTTTGTTCCTGGATCACTTTTTTATATACTGTATATGAAAAGCTGTTTTGCTCTATATTTGTTTGTAAAATAGTTAAAGGATTTTTCCTTCAAATAACTTTTTTATTTTTTTTTTAACTCGGTGGCCATCACCCACCGAGGCAGAGTAACCCTAAAGAAAAAATTCTTTTTAAATTTAGTATTTTATACAGGAGAACGGGTTACTAGCCCCTTGCTCCTGACATTTTAGTCACCTCTTACGACACACATGGCTTAACCCTTAAATGGTCCAAACGTATATATACATTTTTTCAACATCTGAAAGTATGTAAAAAAAAATGTCGATCTTCTTTTTTGTTTTACATTTGAAAACGTGTAAAAAAACTTTTATGTACATTTTTTTTTGTTATATTTGAAAATATGTAAAAAAAAAGTAGATCTACTTTTGTAGCAATACGAATTTGAACGTCGATCTGTTTGGACCGTTTAAGGGTTAAGGAGGAAGAATTCGTTTCTACTTCCCCGTGGAGATAAAAGGAAATAAAGATGAATAAGAACTATTAAGAAAATAGAAGAAAACCCAGATTGGTATGTATATATATGCTTGTACAAAAGAAAGTCATCCATGGAGGCAAAGAAGGTAATGTACGTGAGTATAGTGGTACCATGGGTGCAAGCAAGGGTTATGAATCCTGCAGCAAGGAGGAGGCTGGAGGCAGTGGAAATGTCATGTATAAGGGCAATGTGAGGTGTAAATATTATTCAGAGAATTTGTAATGTGGAAATTAGGAGGTGTGAAGTTACTAAAAAGTATTCAGAAGGCTGAAGAGGGGTTGTACAAAAGTCATCCATGGAGGTAAAGAAGGTAATGTACGTGAGTATAGTGGTACCAACACTCTTATGTGGGTGCAAGCAAGTGTTATGAATGCTGCAGCAAGGAGGCAGCTGGAGGCAGTGGAAATGTTGTGTGTAAGGGCAATGTGAGGTGTAAATATTATTCAGAGAATTTGTAGTGTGAAAATTAGGAGGTGTGAAGTTACTAAAAGTATTATTCAGAAGGCTGAAGAGGGGTTGTTAAGGTGGTTTGGTCATTTAGAGAGGATGGAGCGAAATAGGTTGACTTGGAGGATGTATAAATCTGTATCTCTATATGTTCGTCTCCCCTGTTTACTCCATCTCTTTTCTCTTCACCTACATTCACTCTTGTCTCTTCAGTTATCACTTTCAATGTTCATATAGTATCTCACTTTTTCCTACCCCCTTTGGAAGTTCCAACGGTTTGTGTCTGTTCTTTCCCACTGCCATGCACGAAAGCCCAGCTGCCTATGGTGGCTTCTCGCTCTTTTTCTTAACCACTCCGATCTCATTCTCATGCCATCACAGTGTACACAGATGGTTCCAAGTCTTCTGACGGCGTTGGATTCACAGCATTGTTTCTGGACAGTGTCGTGCGAGGGTATTTATTATCCCCGGCTAGCAGTTTTATGGCTGAATTGTGTGTTATTCTCATAGCACTTATCCGTATTGCATCTATGCCTGTGTCACCATTTGTGGTCGTTTGAGACTCCCTTAGTGCTTTACAGGCTATACAAAAATTTGATACACCTCAGCCCCTTGTTCTTTGTATCTAACTTTGGTTATGCCATATCTCTAGCAAGCTCAAAGATAGTTTTTTTGTTGGGTCCCCAGTCACGTTGACGTATAGGGCAATGAACAGGCAGACACTGCTGCACAGTCAGCAGTACATGACCTCCCAGTTTGATATAGAGGTATTCCATTCACTATTTTACTGTAATTGCTACTCACCTTCGCACCCATTGGCGACTATGTTGGTCTGATCTGCTCCATAATAAACTACATTCTATTAAACCGAGTAAAGGATTCTGACAGTCTTCTTATCATCAGTGTCAAGGTTGGGAGACTATTCTCTCCCGTCTTCGCATCGGCCACACTCGTCTTACTTGTAGGTATCTCGTGGAGAGGCGCCCTGTTCCACTCCGAGAATTGTCAGGTTCCAGTTTCTGTTAGCCACATTCTGTTGGACTGCACACTATCAGCGAGCACGTAGAATTTACCTCCGTCGTCGTCACTGCTCTACTGCCCTTACTTTACCTTCCCTTCTTGCTGATGGATCCTCCTTTAACCCAGACACTCTGATTGACTTTTTGACAGCAACTGATTTACTGCACAAACTCTGATAATGCCTCTCGTACTACTCACAGCCCTTTCTACCTCAGTCTCTTGCTACCCTCTACCCCTACCCTACAGCACTCCATGACCTAATAATCATTGCTCTCCCTCTTGCTACCCAATACCCCTGCATCCTTCCCTGCCCAGCAGCACTGTATGACCCTTGTAGATTTAGCGCTTTTTTTTTATTATAATAAATGTTGGACAGGAAAATAACCATGCCATATATAACTAAATAATGTAGATCTTAATATTACTGATTGCAAAAAGGATTTAGGAGTTCTGGTTAGCAGTAATCTGAAATCAAGACAATAGTGCATAAGTGTTTGCAATAAAGCTAACAGAATCCTTGGCTTTATATCAAGAAGTATAAATAATAGAAGTTCTCCGGTTGTTCGTCATCTCTATATCTATATTTAGATTATGCTGCACAGTTCTGGTCACCATATTAAAGAATAGATTTAAATGCACTGGAAAATGTACAAAGGAGGATGACAAAGTTGGTCCCATGTATCCGAAATCTTCCCTATAAGGATAGACTGAGGGCCCTGAATCTACACTCTATAGAAAGGCATAGAATTAGGGGGGATATGATTGAGGAGTATTAATGGAAAACAGGAATAAATAAAGGGGATGTAAATAGCATGAAATAAATTTATATCCTAGACAGGACTCTCAGCAATGGCTTTAAGTTGGAAAAATTCAGATTCAGGCAGGATATAGGAAAGCTTTGGTTTGGTAATAGAGTTGTGAATGAATGGAACAAGCTCCTGAGTACCGTCATGGAAGCTAAGATGTCTAACTTAGGTTAGATAAATACATGAGGGGGTGAGAGTTGGACCTGACTAGCTTGTGCTACTAGGTCAGATGTCGTGCTCCTTCCTCAAGTGAATGAGACTTGACCTGTCTAGGTTAGGGCGTTGGCTTAAGCCGGTAGAAGTGGACCTGCCTCAGATGGGCCAGTAGGCCTGTTGCAGTATTCCATCTTTCTTATGTTCTTATGTAAAACAATTACAGGTTCCCATTTTACACTCACTTGGAAGGATGGTAGTACCTCCCTGGGTAGTTGCTATCTATGAACCACCTATAACCGCAGCCTCTCTTCACTTAGCGACATACTCGTTTAACCACTTGGTCTCAGGAATGGAACTCTGTCATTAAGTGATTAGAAGCTGTACTGTACATGTAATTTATTAACAGTGATCTCCTGAAAACTGAAGGTCTAGCTACAGTGACATAATTCTATTATAGAGGAATTTATCATGGCAATAGCATTTGCGAGCATCACTTTAATATCAGAAATAGATTACCTTTTGAAATCTAAAGTTTTCTGGATATGCTATAAATTTGTCCCTTCAAGGGAGGTTCCTTGACACTGGTGAGGGGGCTTTTGATCTAGGGAATTTGATCTGTGCTCCAGTTCCCTGAATTGAGCCTGGATATCTTCCCCTCCCCCCATATGTGCTGTATAATCCTATGGGTTTAGCGCTTCTCATAATTATATACAAGTTTGTCACGCACATGCACACAGATGCACAGACATGCATGCATGCATTCATGCACACTCACACATGCATACATTAGAAACTAAAGGATTTAGGAATTATGATGTACTGTAACTTGCATGGTAGTTCTTTTCTAAAGCTGGCCATAAAAATTTAAGGACTGAAGCTCTCTTGGTAAAATAAAACACTTGCCCATTTTTATGAGTGCTGTACAATTAAATCTAGTTTGTATAATTAAAAGTACATTACACAGTTTTTTTATTTTTGCTTCTACACAAAGCATTCATTTTTTTTTTTAATACCTAATAATAACTATCCAGTAGATTTTATCCAATAGCATTTATATGGACTGAGACATTGTTTGTTATACATTGTGTGCAAGTACTGTGAATTGGAGATTTTCTTAATGCAGCAAAATTAATTAACTTGTCCTAAATGGTTTATTTATATATCTTTCTTTAAACAAACCGGCCGTATCCCACCAAGGCAGGGTGGCCCAAAAAAAAAAAACTGAAGTTTCTCTTTTTAAATTTAGTAATTTATACAAGAGAAGGGGTTACTAACCCCTTGCCCCCGGCATTTTAGTCGCCTCTTACAATACGCATGGCTTATGGAGGAAGAATTCTGTACCACTTCCCCATGGAGATAAGAGGAAATAAGAACAAGAACTAGAAAGAAAATAGAAGAAAACCCAGAGGGGTATGTATATATATGCTTGTATACATGTATGTGTAGTGTGACCTAAGTGTAAGAAGTAGTAGCAATATGTACCTGAAATCTTGCATGTTTATGAGACAGAAAAAAAAGACACCAGCAATCCTACCATCATGTAAAACAATTACAGGTTTCTGTTTTACACTCACTTGGCAGGATGGTAGTACCTCCCTGGGCGGTTGCTGTCTACAAGTTTGGGAATGTGTGAAAAGGTAGAAAATTGAAAGTGAACATAGAAAAGAGTAAGGTGATGAGGGTATCAAATGATTTAGATAAAGAAAAACTGGATATCAAATTGGAGAGGAGGAGTTTGGAAGAAGTGAATGTTTTCAGATATATGGGAGTTGACGTGTCGTGGGATGGATTTATGAAGGATGAGGTTAATCATAGATTTGATGAAGTAAAAAAGGTGAGTGGTGCATTGAGGTTTGTGTGGAGACAAAAAACATTATCTATGAAGGCAAAGAAGGGAATGTATGAAAGTATGGTAGTACCAACACTCTTAAATGGGTGTGAAGCTTGGGTTGTAAATGCTGCAGTGAGGAGGTGGTTGGAGGCAGTGGAGATGTCCTGTCTAAGGGCAATGTGTGGTGTAAATATTATACAGAAAATTCGGAGTGTGGAAATTAGGAAAAGGTGTGGAGTTAATAAAAGTATTAGAGGGCTGAAGAGGGATTGTTGAGGTGGTTTGGTCATTTAGAGAGAATGGATCAAAGTAGAATGACATGGAGAGCATATAAATCTGTAGGGGAAGGAAGGCGAGGTAGGGGTCATCCTCGAAAAGGTTGGAGGGAGGGGGTAAAGGAGGTTTTGTGGGCGAGGGGCTTGGACTTCCAGCAGGCATGCACAAGTGTGTTAGATAGGAGTGAATGGAGACGAATGGAATTTTGGACCTGACGAGCTGTTGGAGTGTGAGCAGGGTAATATTTAGTGAAGGGATTCAGGGAAACCAGTTATTTTTATATAGCCGGACTTGAGTCCTGGAAATGGGAAGTACAATGCCTGCACTTTAGAGGGGATTGGGATATTAGCAGTTTGGAGGGATATGTTGTGTCTTTATACATATATGCTTCTGAACTGTTGTATTCTGAGCACCTCTGCAAAAACAGTGATTATGTGTGAGTGAGGTCAAAGTGTTGAATGATGAAAGTATTTTCTTCTTGGGGATTTTCTTTCTTTTTGGGTCACCCTGCCTCAGTGGGGGATGGCCAACTTGTTTTCTGCCAAGGCAGGTGATCGAAAAAAGAAAACACATTCACCATCATTCATTGTCTTGCCAGAAGTGTGCTGATATCACAGATCAAATTGCCTTCCAACTGTTGTATCCCCACCACTCCTTTTGGCCTCCTGGGCAGTGCCTGTACTCTGAAGGAAGAGTGAGGATGTTGCAGTTGGAGGGTTATCTGATATGTGATGTCAGAAAAAAAATTAATGATATTGGGTTTATTGCTTCTTCAGAAATAGCCCATGTGGTTTAGCGCTTCTTTTTGATTATAATAATAATAATTCTCCCTTATTCTGTTTCTTAATTTTCTTTGTGATAATTATACTGTATCATTATTTTGCAGAGCTGCAAACTTTGTTGATGCTTAAGATACAACTCAATGTGTAATTTTTAATTAATCCATTTTTATATTAAGGAGTTAATCCACTTGTATTTATAAAAAGCACCATGATTTTTGTTTGAATACATTACAGCTGATGTTGCTGTCAGCAGTTTATTTTGATATGGAATGAGTATATTTTAACTTTTTAGGCAACCTCATTTAGAGTATATCAATGTATATTCTACTTTATCCCAAAGGTGAGTCAATTGAGCAAGTTAAATTAAGTTTGTCCTTATAGCAGATATTCCCTTTACTAGGAAATTTGAGTTTCCTCTCAAGGTTTAAAAAATGGCATTGATAATAGTAGAGTACTGTAAATACTTTAGACAAAGGTTGACAAAAATCAAATAACCCTTCAAGGGCAAAAAGAAAAAAAAAATTGCAAAATATGAAGAGAGAAATAGAACAGTTCACTGTGTGGAGAAACAAGGAAATATAAAACTTTCTTAATGCTGATATTGTTATTCCTTTACTGGTATGAAACTTTCAGATATACAAAGGCCAAAACTATCTTAGTATATGTACATATCTGTATTTTTTATATAAATTAACCCTCTTCAAGGGGGGCTCCTTGGCTTGGTGAAGAGGCTCTTGGTCTGAGGAGTTAGACCTGTTGGTCTCGTTCCTTAGACCAAACCTAATTACCCCCCAATCCCCCCCTTCCCCATCCCATCCTCCCTTTTTCCTTTCTTCCTCCTCCTCCCTGTCCTTCCCTTATTCCCTTCCTCTTTTTGGCCTTTGGGATTCTTCCCACAGGCACGCTAGTTCCTAGGTAGGGAAAGGGGTACCAGGGTCCATCCCATTCCGTTGAGGTTCTTGGTGGTGTTGTAGTTTGCCGTGGAATCTGGGTCGCCTGGGGATGTTCCAATTCCTCTCCGGTCTCCCGGGGGATGTCTTTCGGGTGTATCTCTGGAGGCCGCCTTTTGGATTCAATATACAAATCTATGCTGTTTTTATTCTGATTCTGTTAATTTTATTTTTTTTTTTTTTTTTTTTTTTTTTTTTTTTTTTTTTTTTTTGAGGGGGCTTCTATTTTGCATACAACATATTTCTGAAATAGAAAAAGTTAGATATAAAATTCCTTCCGAGACCAGATAATGTAGTTCGTCATACAGAGCTGACAAACTTCTATTTTTAATTAGGTTTTGTGTATTTCAATACCAATGTATCAATTCTTAATCTTCAATATTTTTAGTTGTTGATTTTTGTAAATGTTGTACATGTGAAAAAGTACTTGAATATTAATGTTGATGTTGTTGCAATCATCAGAGAAGAATCACCCATCTTGGGTATTTGGCATATGACCCATTCTTTGGTGTCATGGCCCTATTGTAGGGGTGTGAGAAGAATCAACCATTGGCAGGCAGTGCAATTGACAATGGTGTCTATTGATACTGATGTGAATGTGGCAGCTGCTGGATCTAAGACAAGCCACAGCAGAAGTACCCCAGGCTTACTGGTCTGAGTTCGTGGCCTGAGTGTTGGTTTAGCATGGTAAATAGGGAATAGGTGAATTAAAAATATTTTTACAGTTTCTTCCAGAAGACTTTGATATTATTTGAGAATACCCAGTAAAGAATATCATAGAATATACAATATAACCTTTGTTTGTGTTTTTCTTATTGGGCTAGTCTATAGTTCTTATGAATCTATTTTTTTAACACACCAACCATCCCCCACCAAGTTAGTAACCCAAAAAGAGAGGAAATGCATTCATCATTCATTCAATTGCTTTCTTGTCAAAAATATGTTGACATCACAGTTCAGATGACTAGAGTGCAGTCACTGTATTTTTCCACCTCCAAGTTCCAAGTCTGGCTAACTGGACTTTGTTTCATGTGTATTTTTGTAATTGATTTCTATGTGAGTGGTAACATTACTGGTTTGTATAGTGTTATTTTTTCAACTTTTGTCATCCTTTCCTAAACAAATCATTTATATTTAAATTTATCACGGCTGTTGGGATATATATCAGTGCAAATCATTAAGTGATTTAAGACAGTCCCATGTTTGCATTTGCATTTGTTAATTTTTTATAATATAGAATTTCCATTTTCATATAATTTACTATACAATTAATTCTAAGGACTACCAAAATCCTAGCTGCTTGGCACAAGGGTTATGAAGCCCATTTCTTGTTAGATTGTGTGGTAGTCAAGAGAGTCCAGTACTGTTGGCATTTATTATGTAGTGAGTGAGGGATATTTGGTATACTGTACAAGGTTTCTAATAATAGAAATTAGTAAATATATAATTAAAATAAGTGACTGTTGAATAGATTATTACTTTTTTATGCTGTATAATAATTGCTTATTATGGGTGACAAAAGAGTGTAGTTTTCCTTGCCGAAAGGTCATGTACTAGTCTGATGAAATTATGAATGGGGTGATTGATCATGTATGTAGTACCCCATCCAAACTTAATATTGCCACTGGGTGACATTACCTATTTTCATTGTTTTAAAATGAGCAGCTTTTATTATTTAATTTTTTAATACATTCATAAAAATATTTAGTTATACCTTGAAGGAGAAAGAAACACTTGCCGGTTTTGTGTTTGCTGTGATTTTAATACAATACAGGAGTCCCCCCCCTATCTATAACAGCAGGGGATATGTTCCAAGACCTACCATGGATACCCAAAACCATGGATAGTAGCTAACCCCACATAAAAGTCGTTTTTCGTTTACATACCTATGATAAAGTTTAATTGCTAAATTATGCACAATAAGCCAAGAATTAGCACTTTTTCAACATGTCAAAAAAAAAAAATTGTTCTCAAACATATTTCCACTTCCTTTGGTTGCTGCCACCTCTGCTGCAAAAAATTCTGGCCAGTTTTAGTAAATGTCCTTGGATTAATCTGAAAAAAAAAAAAGCTTCATTCCCTATAATGTGTAGTGTGAATATTACTTGGATAATTCAAAGAGTAGATTTATTTATTTATTTAACCCTTTCAGGGCCGACAGGCCCTCTCCCAGACTTGTTCTCAGGGTCGAAAAATCTAAAAAAAAAAAAATAATTTTTTCTTATGAAATTTTTTTTTTTTTTTTTTACCATCAATACTTACCGAGATATGGAAACGTGAAGATGACAGAAAATGACCAGCATACAGTAACATTGGCGACTGCTGGTCACCCAGTTTTAGTTTATTTAGTTTTTTTGGTATTACAGTGGACCCCCGGTTAACGATATTTTTTCACTCCAGAAGTATGTTCAGGTGCCAGTACTGACCGAATTTGTTCCCATAAGAAATATTGTGAAGTAGATTAGTCCATTTCAGACCCCCAAACATACACGTACAAACGCACTTACATAATTGGTCACATTCGGAGGTAATCGTTATGCGGGGGTCCACTGTATTTTCTATTATTTTTTTTTTCCAAGTAACTTTTAGGCCTGTGAGACCAATATGAGCACCATTTTGTAAGTTTTTTCTCTTTATTTACTACACACTAACTGCACAAGCACTGTTGTCACTATATTGTTTATAATTGTTGTTTACACAAATGATATAAAATGTTGTTTATTACTATTTTTCTATATTTTATATACACATATACAGCCACAGGGAATGTTTCTAGAAGTTCTGCAGCCTGTGGAACTCTTTGAAACATGGTGTCATGCACAGTGGTATTTTAAACTCCTCACACATAAAACGAGTGTCTCTGCGTTGTTGTGGGCGTTTTTTTGTATATGTACAGACATAACACCTCTTCTGAGCCTTTTTATTGAAAGCAGTAGCAGGCAGTTTTATTAGGAAGTGATCACCATGCTTCAGACGAGAAGATAGTTGTTGATAATTTAGTGGGTGGTTTTCTATTGCAGGTGTTGCTCCTTGGTACATACTTGAATACTATTTGTCTGATGACAGACAAACAAAATTCACCATATGGTGGTTTGTTTCTGGTCCTCATCTTATACATATTATAAGGATTGAGCATGGAAATGTCCAGAAGATGGAAAAAGAGTTTTATGTACCACTTATAACTCTTGCGAACACAATCAGCAAACCCAATCTGCATGTCACATTTGTCCACTGAGCGCATATTGAGGGTGTAATCAATCACAGCTGCAGGTTTTAGAATGGGTTCATTGCTGTCTCTATGCTGCCTGCCAGTGTTTGTCATTTCGTTAGGGTGAACTGATGACAACAGTGTGACATCTCGTTTGTCATGCCACCGAAATGCCATGATGTCATTGGCAGCAAACGCCTGCACCTCACCTCTACGAGTGCCAGCGTCAAACCTGGGCATATGTTTGTGATTTGCACGCACTGTGCCACGCACATCTGTCATGTTCACTCGCAAAAAATCACTGAGTGAGTGGCTTGTACCAGTTATCAGTATATAATATATGCCCCTTACCAAGGTATGGTTCTATCATTGTTCTAACCACATCACCAGAGATGCCCAATAACTTCTTGGTATTTTGCAATGTATAACTTCCAGTGTACACAATAATATCCAATACAAGACCACTATAGCAATCACAAAGCACAAACAACTTTATACCAAAGCGTTTCCTCTTGCTTGGTATGTACTGCTTGAAAGAGAGTCTTCCTTTGAACAGAATCAAAGACTCGTCAATAACAAGCTTCCTGAAGGGATAAAATTACATATTGAATTTCTCTTTCAGATACACAAACACATTCCTAATCTTATATAACCTGTCGTTTCTGTCAGGCCTGGTTTTGTCTGAGAAGTGAAGCATACGTAATAGTAACACAAATCGATTCACTCGCATTATATCACTGAAACCTGAGGTTGCAATCAGGCGGTCTGTTGACCAGTATGATTTCACAGTGTGCTTATACACATGTGGCATAAGCATTATTGTGGCAAAGAAAAGATACATCTCAGCCACAGTTGTCTCCTTCCACTGGTGTAGACGTGATTTTGGTGAAAGTATTGTATTTGCCATGGTGTAATTGAAGTACAGTGGTCCCTCGATAGTCGTCCTTTTCGGAAATAGTCGCGTTATTTTCGTCCAAACATTGGCTTGCAAATGGTCAGTTGGCTCACTAATCGTCGTTCGTCCTGGACGCGTACTCACAGGTCTGAGCAGCTTCGCCCTCCCTTCCCAGCCAGTGTGCCATTGTTTACCAGTGAGCGATGGTCCCCTCACTTGTTCATACAAAATATTTCATAATCCATTCATTTTAGTGCTTGCAAGTGCTAAATAAGCTACCATGGCTCCAAAGAAAGCTCCTAGTGCCAAGCCTTTGGTAAAGAAGGTGAGAAATATGATTGAATTTAAGAAAAACATCATTGAACAATATGAAAGTGGCGTACGTGTGGCCGAACTGGCCAGGATGTATAACTAACCCCATACAACCATATCTTCCATCGTAGCAAAGAAAAAGGAAATCAAGGAAGCTGTTGTTGCTTGGAGAAAATTGTGCCCAGATTGTGTCCATGAGGGATTTTGAAGGTTTTGTGGCTGACCCTGATGAGCCTATGTCAGTTGTGAAATCTATTGTGGCACTGGGGAGTTCCATGGGGTTGGATGTGAGTTTGGAGGATGTGGAAGAGTTGGTGGAGGACCACAATGAAGAGCTAACCACAGGAGCCGCAAGAGCTTCAGCAGGAACAGCAACAGATTGCAGCTCAGAATCTTGCTGCAGAGGAGGAGGAAGAGAGATGGAAGAAGGTGCCTTCTTCAGAAATTAAGGAGATTTTTGAAATGTGGGGTAGGATGGAAAGATTTATGGAGAAACATCACCCTGAGAAGGATGTTGCAAGCCATATCGGCAACTTGTACAGTGACAGAGTCTTGGCCCATTTTAGGGAAGTTTTAAAGAGATGCCAGAAACAGAGCTCTCTGGACACTTCTTTTGCGAGACAGGACTCTAGTGACTCTTAAGCTGGTCCTAGTGGCATTAAGAAACAGAGAAGATAAGTATGTAACCCCAAAAAAGGACTTGGTACCTGAGGTCTTGATGGAAGGGGATTCCCCTTCCAAACAGTAACTAATCCAATCTCTCTCCTCCTCCAGTCTTCCATACACTAAGAAGAATCGCCAATAAAGGTAAGTGTTATGCTGTTAATGTTTCATTCATCATGTCCCTTGTATTGTTTATGTACTACATCTATATTTCACGTAAAAAAAATTTTGTTTTAATACTTCTGGGTGTCAGGAATGGATTAATTGTATTTACATTATTTCTTATGGGGAAAATTGATTCGAAAATTGTCTATTTCGATAATCGTCGCACTTCCAGGAACGGATTAACGATGATAAACAAGGGACCACTCTATCTGTTGCTTTCCCTGATAATAATTTCCATCAGGGGTTCGTCAAAGAATAACTCGAAACATTCCAGTTCACTGGCATTGTTTCCCAGTGTACAAGATGGCCGTATTCCACTTTGGCTTTCATCAAACTGGTGGGGATTTGGAACAAAATTGGCAGCTTCCTGCCAATCCCAGGTGCGGTCTGCTGGTGGGTACTGGATATTGACAGGTTGTGGAGGTTGTGGTTGTGGAGGCTGGTGTGGTGGGTGGGTGGGGGATGGTGGCCTTTGTTGTAGATCAGCTGAGGCAGCGGCGTGGGTGGCAGCATGGCCCACTGCTGGTGCCTCACGGCCGGCACCACCACTACCACCACCATGCACATTTTCCATCCCAATTGCAATGCTATCATCTTTATTTTCACTATCTGTTCCTGTTGTACAGCCATGGGATGTACTCCTTCCCCTTGGAACAGCATATGGCACACTACCAGAGCGCATATATCATCGTATATACTGACACTTCACTGGAGAATATTCCACTTCACTATCGCTACTGGAAATGTTTTTCCTCTTCAAGGGGGGCTCCTTGGCGTGGTGAAGAGGCTCTTGGTCTGAGGAATTAGACCTGTCGGTCTACTTCCTCAGACCGAGCCTAATTACCCCCCAATCCCCCGTTCCCTATCCCATCCTCCCCTTTTTCCTTTCCTCCTCCTCCTCCCCACCCCTCCCTTTTGCCCTTCCTTTTTGGCCTTTTTTTTTTTTCTTTTTTTTCCACAGGCACGCTAGTTCCTAGGTAGGGGAAAGGGTACTGGGGTCCATCCCATTCCGTTGAGGTTCTTGGCGGTGGCTTAGTTTGCCGTGGAATCTGGATTGCCTGGGGATGTCCTGATCCCTCTCCGGTATCCCGGAGGGTGGCTTTGGGTGTCTCTCGGGCGACGGGTGTATCTCTGGAAGCCACCTTTCGGATTCCGGGGGTGGTGGCCGAAGGAGGTATGCTTTGTGGCAGATTTCCGGCCGCCCTCTCTTTTGTCCACCGAGGTAGCTCGGCAGATGTGAGGTTGCTATCCCGGATTGCCGGTTTACTGGCATGATGGGTAGGGTATGGCACGGGTTCCATGCTGCATCTGCGCTACTTGCGGTGCTGAGGTCCTCTTGGGCGCGGAGGGAGATTTCTGGCCCTTTCATTCCTCCTAGGAACTATCCCTCCCCGGTCCCCCCTTTTTTTTTTCTTTTTTTTATTTTTATTTTATTTTCTTCTTTCTTTTTTTTTCTTAAAAACAAAAAGAAAGAAGTAACCTAACCATGGCAGCCCTAGTCCATGAACCTGCTACCCCCGGGCCCCTTCTTGATACTGCACCCCGTTCTGACCCCGCCTCGTCTTTGGACCACTCTTCGGACACTCCTCATGCCTCTGTACCTCTTGCCGGTGCTGCTTCCTCACCCGCTTCAGGTACTGAGGCCTCGACTGACTCCTTCAATTTATCTGACCTTCGCTCTCCTCTGACTATGCTTCCGGCCTCTCCCTCTACAGTGCGGCAATTTTCGAATCGCCAGCCTGTTCCACGTCGGACCAACTCTGGTCCCACGCCTAAACGACAACGACAATTACCTGCTGATGATACTTCACCTTCTCGTTCTTCTCAGAAAAGATCGACACGTCCTTCACTACCTTTCCACGCTCAGTTTCAGACTGCACAATGGACTAAATTCTTCACTTTACGACCGACTTCCTCTACTGCCTATCTTTCTGACCACAGTATTGGCAAGGCACTCCTACGCCATGTTGGTAAAGATATTTCTTTTCATGCTCTTAAGAGCGGTACGCACATCGTCACCGTACAGAATGCTACCCAGGCTCATGAGCTTTCTCGTCTTTCCCATATCGATACTGTTCCTGTAACTATTGAAAAGCATCATTCCCTCAATTCTTGTAGTGGTACCGTCATTCTGCCCCATACCATAGTTCAACAAAATTTCCAGACATGTGGCACTGACATTCTTGAACAGCTGGAACTCCAAGATCTCCCAATCCTCAAGGTAGACACTTACGTTCTTCCTGCCCGCGGGCGGAGACGATAACCTAGCAATGTGGCTCGTTTAACTTTTGACAGCCGTGAACTCCCATCCTCAGTTTATGTAGCAGGACATCGGTTACAAGCTCGAAAGGTGATCCCTACACCGCAACAGTGTAGAAATTGCTGGCGATTTGGCCATCCAGCAAAATATTGCAGATCTATCGCCGAATGCCCAGTCTGTGGTGCCGATGACCATTCTAATACGTCTTGCAATCGACCTCCCTCTTGCCTTAATTGTCATGAGGCTCACCCTTTGTACTCTCGCCATTGTCAAGTCTACTTAAACGAGCGGGAAATCCGTTACCTCAAAGAGGCAGAAGGTCTCCCTTATGCCATGGCAGTTTCTCATCTCCGCCTCCAAGGGAGACTACCTCGTGTTTCTTATTCCTGTGTTTCAAAACGTCCCCCCACTTCTGGTATCCCATCTTCTGCACCCACCTCTGTGGTTACCTCTCCCGTAGTCACTCCTGTAGCTAATTCTTTTGCTGTCCTCGGCTCAGACGTCCCTACTTCAACGTCTCAGTCTGATCTTGCTTTTTCGTGTTCTCTCTCACAAGCCTCAGTAGCGACGAGATCTCGTATGACACCTCCTCCCAATCGTCCCTCTACTTCTCAAAAGTCAAAAAAGGTCCGTTAACACCTCCTACCCATCTTCCACCTCCTCATTTTCATTTTCCTGTCTCTGTACCTGGTTCTCCCCCTCTCACTAGCTCTGTTACAAGTGTAGAGGTTCACCCTCCCCCTCGTACTGTACCTTCCTCCCCTGTTCCCTCCCAAGTTTCTTCCTCTTCTGCCACCTCCCAGGTTTCTGCCTCTTCTGTCCCCTTCCACGCTTCTCCAGTTCCCTCCACCCTTTTGCCCCCCCCCCTACCTTGGAACAGTCCATTACAGTTCCAATCTTTACTCATCCTCCCCCTACCATTTCCAATATTGTCTCCCATACGACGTTTCTGAATTCTGAAACACTTGAAGCAATCTCTGAATATATTGCAGAGACCAAACCATCAATGGACACTGATCCACCCTCCGCTCCTTCTCTCTCCTCTACTCCATCTGCGCAACTCCTTTCTTCACAGCGCACCGTTCCTTCGCTGCTTGAACGTTTTCCACTGCCTCCGCATGTGGACTTTTCTAACCCCTCTAGTCCGTAGGAACCCTTACCTGCGGATTTCAGGTATCTTTATCATTACCAATCATGGCCTATTTACAGTGGAATATACGCGGCCTCAGGGGTAATCGGGGTGAGCTTCAGATGTTACTCTCCCAGTTTTCCCCTGTTGGTGTTTGCTTACAGGAACCAAAATTACACTCTGCTGTTATCTCTCCCATCTCAGGCTATAATTTATTGTATTCTTCAGATCCTTTTCCTGATGGGACCTTTAATGAAAGTGCCCTTCTTCTACGCACTGATATTCCGTACCATCAGCTATTTGTTCGTACTTCGCTGCATTACACAGCAGCCCGTATCCACTTGCATAGGTGGTATACGCTCTGTTCTTTATATCTCTCTCCTTCTCGGGCATTATCTATTCCGGATATTGCCTTTCTTGTTTTGTCATTACCACCACCGATTCTGTTACTTGGTGATTTTAATGCCCACCATTTCCTCTGGGGGGGGGGTCTCACTGTGATTCCCGTGGCATTCAGTTAGAGGCTTTTCTTGCCACCCACCCCCTCCATGTTTTAAATACAGGTACTCACACCCATTTTGATCCTTGGACTCACACTCTCTTGCATCGATCTCTCAGTCTGCTCTTCCTCTGCCGCATTAGACTTCACTTGGTCTGTTCTTCCAGACTTACATGACAGCGATCATTTCTAAATCATTTTTACTTCCCCTTCATATTCACCACCTCTTCGCATCCCACGCTGGCAATTTGATCAGGCAAATTGGAACCTTTACTCACACCTAACTGTTTTTAGAGAGGTTCCTTCTTCGTCCTCCATCGATGAGCTTTTAAACCTCTTCTCGTCCTCCGTTTTAACCGCAGCTTCTCATTCTATACCCCAAACTTCGGGCAGGCATTCTCAGAAATGCATGCCTTGGTGGTCTCCTGCTTGTGCTCGTGCAGTACGTTTGAAACGCGCTGCATGGGGCAGGTACCGGTACTATAGAACCACAGAGAGACTTTGTGATTTTAAGCAGAAGCGTGCGATCGCTCGCCGTGTCATCCGTGACGCTAAACGCACTTGCTGGCGAGATTATGTCTCCACCATCACCTCTGCTTCCTCTATGAGTGCAGTCTGGAAAAAAGTACGAAAACTGAGTGGTAAATATTCTCCTGACCCAGCTCCTGTTCTGCGGGTTGCTGGTGTTGATATAGCAAACCCACTAGATGTTGCCAATGAAATTGGCAATCATCTGGTCCGTATTTCTCAGGGACTCCATCTATGCCCCTCATTTCTTTCCTCAAAGTCTGCCAGAGAGTTAGCACCCTTGGACTTTTCTTCTCTCAGAGAAGAACAGTATAATGTGCCTTTTACACTTCAAGAATTGAAGGCAACACTCTCAGCTTGCCGATCATCGGCAGCTGGGCCCGACGACATTCATATTCGTATGCTACAACATTTACATCAGTCAGCCCTTGCAGTCCTATTACGCCTTTACAATCTTATTTGGTCACAAGGAGTTCTTCCACAGCTGTGGAAATCCGCCATTGTTTTCCCTCTCTGCAAACCAGGCACTACGGGACATGAAACCTCCCACTATCGTCCCATTGCTCTTACCAGTGCAGTTTGCAAAGTGATGGAACGCCTAGTAAATAGACGTTTAGTGTGGTATTTAGAGACACACAACAGTCTCTCCACTCGTCAATATGGCTTTCGTAAGGGACGTTCTACCATAGACCCCTTACTACGCTTGGATACACATGTTCGTAATGCCTTTGCGAATAACCACTCAGTTATTGCCATATTTTTTGACCCTGAGAAGGCATATGACACAACTTGGAGGTATAATATTTTAGCCCAAGCCCACTCCTTAGGCCTTCGAGGCAATCTACCATCCTTCCTTAAGAACTTTTTAACTGACAGGCATTTCCATGTTCGGGTTAATAATGTGCTCTCCCCGGACTTTATCCAAGCTGAAGGTGTCCCCCAGGGATGTGTTCTGAGCACAACACTTTTTCTCCTTGTTATTAATGATTTCGGCGTAGGATTCGCAGCATTGTTTCCGGACAGCGTCGTACAAGGGCATTTACTATCTTTGGCTAGTATTTTTACTGCTGAATTGTATGCTATCCTTACAGCACTTATCTGTATTGCATCTATGCCTGTGTCATCATTTGTGGTTGTCTCAGACTCCCTTAGTGCTTTACAGGCTATACAGAAATTTGATACACCTCACCCCTTAGTCCTCCGTATCCAACTTTGGCTACGCCGCATCTTTACCAAGCATAAAGATATTGTTTTTTGTTGGGTCCCTGGTCATGTTGACGTACAGGGCAATGAACAGGCAGACACTGCTGCGCGGTCAGCAGTACATGACCTACCAGTTTCATGTAGAGGTATTCCATTTACGGACTATTTTGCTGCAATATCTTCCCAACTTCACACCCGTTGGCAACAACGTCAGTCTATTAAACCGAGTATAGGTTACTGGCCGTCTTCTTATCACCAGTGTCGAGGTTGAGAGACTACTCTCTCCCGTCTTCGCATTGGCCATACTCGTCTTACTCATGGGTATCTCATGGAGAGGTGTCCTGCTCCTCTCTGTGAGAATTGCCAAGTTCCATTATCAGTCAGCCACATTCTGTTGGACTGCCCACTTTATCAACGAGCACGCAGTATTTACCTCCGTCGTCGTCTTCGCTCTGCTGCTCTCTCTTTACCTTCCCTTCTCGCTGATGGACCCACCTTTCATCCAGACTCTCTCATTGACTTTTTGACAACAACTGACTTACTTCACAAATTCTGATACCTTCAGCCCTTTCTACTTCAATCTCTTGCTACCCTCTACCCCCATACTATCCCCTGCCCCGCTGTTTTCTGTAACCTACTGATCATCCCTCCTCCCTTCTGCCATCCAATACCCTCGCTTCCTTCCCTACCCTGCAGCGCTGTATAGCCCTTGTGGCTTAGCGCTTCTTTTTGATTATAATAATAATAATAATGGAAGTGTTTTCAAGAGCTTGTAGTTCATATTCACTATCACTATCATCACCAATGCTCACATCTGAGTCCGGGATATGGGAAAATAGGAGTTTCCTCTTTGGTTCTGGTACAACTGAACGTGAACAAGATGGCCCAGTAGCAGAGGTGGAAGGCTGAGGGTTGTCTAGGTTTTCCTCACTATTACCGGTATTATGGTCATTAGTTTCGGTCACAACTTCATCAAAACCTTGAAACTCGTCTTCACTGGCACTTCCATCTGTATTAGAAGTGTCACTGGGGAACAAGTGTGTCCCAATTCGCCGAGGAGTGAGGAGCTTCTTACCGTGAGGCACGGTGAACAAGGTCTGCTAAAATGGCATTCCCTCAATGCGCCACTGGGTCCCAGATTTTTTTTCTACCATGCACACCGACCACACACACACCCATTCTCTCACATCTAGGCCTACCAGCCTTTTCCCGCGAGATTTGAAGGCGCTAGAATTTATGCGTACTAATATGTCAATAACCTGGCGCGTAAGCCCTACTAGTACGTCGGAAACTCTGAAAAGGTTAATATATTTTTTTTTTTTTTCAAAAAGTAGAAATTATGACTTTATATAATTTAAGAGGACTGAGAAGGGGTTGAGGTAATTTTGACATTTAGAGGGGATGGAGCAGAATATGATAGGTGTATAAATCTAGGGTGAAAGAAAGGAAAGGTATAAGACATCTCAGGAAGGATTGGAGGGAAGGGGTAAAGGTTTTGACTGCTAGGGCCTTGAGCATCCTGTAGGCTTGTGTGAGCATGTAGAGTTACAGTATAATAAGTTGTGATGTGTCTAGGTATGGTATCTTAATGAAAATTAAGATACCAGCCTAGTTCCTAGGCCTTTTGTTTAGCTGTAGGCTCTTACTGTTAGAGTGCAGGCATTGTACTTCCCACCTCTAGGACTGAAGTCCATCTAACCAGTGTTCCCTGAATCCCTTCATAGATATTACCTTGTTCAGAATCCAACAGCATGTCAAGCCATGGCTCCAATTTAGCATGCTCACACAAGCCTGTTGGATGCTAAGGGCCCCTAGCACTGAAAACCTTTAACCCCTTCATCCAACTCTTCTCAGGATAAGAAAAGTGCCAAATTCAAGTGGATCATTTAGCACTGCAAGACAGTGCAGTGCTAATGCTAGAGAACAAAGGCAAAGCGAGCAAATACAAGGGCACAAGGCAGAACTCATAGTCGTTAAAGTAAATCAGTTTCAATTAAGAAGTCAGCAGGCATGTGTGTGTGTGTTAGATAGGAGTGAATGTTGATGAATGGTTTTTGGGACTTCACGAGCTGTTGTGTGAGAGCAGGATAATATTTTGTGAATGGACTCAGGGAAACCACTTAGCCAGACTTCCATCCTGGAGGCAGGAAGTACAGTGCCTGCACTTTAAAGGAGGGTTTGGGATATTTGCTATTTTGGAGTGAAAGCTGAACTGTCGTATCTGCATGCTTCTACAAAGACAGTGATTACGTGTGAATGATGGTTAAAGTGCTTCTTTTTTGGGTCTCCCTGCCTCGGTGGAAGATGGCCGACATGTTGGAAAAAAAAAAAAGTGAATTTGCATTACGGGTAAACTTTGAGAGGTGGTCAGCCTGTAAGCATGTCAAGGTTTTAACAAAGTTTTAAATGAAATCCATGAGCTCTCTGATGAATGAGACAAACAGTCCAAAGGTGTTCAACTATTCATAACATGAAAATTTTTTTAAGAGTGACACAGATCAGCTCTAAGAGACAAACCTGAGAGTGGTATGTCCAACATGCAGTTGTGAAGTATAGTTTCCCCTCTCAGTCTGTAGCAACAAAAGGAGGATGGCTAGAAGCCCAAGTAGTTGGCTGGTTGCTGACTCTGGCTAATGATTCTACCAGTGATCCTGCAGAAGATGAGGAAAGTTTTTAACAAACTTGCAGAATAGTCCTGAAGTTAATTCCCAGAGCACAATAATAGCCATGGACCCAGTGTAAGACAGCCTCTTTGTGTCTGCTTCAGAGGCTTTCATTACCATTATGAGTGGGTTTAGCACTTAGTTTTGAGTGTAATAATAGTAATAATATCTCTGTGGGTTAAGCACTTTTTTGTGTAATTGGATACTTTAATACCCTCCCATGCTGAAGGGCTTTTGGTTCAAGGAATTTAAGCCATTCTCCCTTCAGATCAAATCCAGTTGCCAACTATTCCCCAGGTGCTGTACGACTTCTAGGGGATTTAGTACTTTACCATAAATACAATACTAATTTTGGCTTGACTTGATGAAGGAAAAACAGCCGAGTAGCCTACTCCACAGGAGCATTCTTCTTATCAGCGTTGTGTGTAGGAGACTATGCTCTCCCACTTTCATATCAAACGCACACATCTCGCTCATTGTTATCTCGTGGAGAAGCACCCAGTTCCACAGAATTGTCAAGATCCATTTTCAGTATGCCATATCCTAATAGACTGTCCTGTCTACCAGCAAGCATGCAGCATTTACCTTTGGTGTCGTCACTGCTCCAACATCCTTATTTTATCTGACCTCGCTGACAGGTCCATCTCTGACACACTCCCTCTGTGTCTTTTTGTCAGCAACAGCATTATTACACTGACTTTGATTATACTTCCCTTTAGCACTCCTCACTGCCCTTACTAACTCTACTTCTGGCATGCTCTTCACCCTCACTGGTCTCTGATCAGGCATATTACACCTTTAGCATACCTACCCTGCAGTGCTGTATGACCCTTGCAGGTTTAGCGCTTAGTTATGATTGATAATGGGGGAGGACTAAACCTGTAGGGGTCATGTAGCACCTGAGGGGAACAAGGTATTCAAGAAACTGAAGCAGTGGTCCAATTCCCGAGATCAAGAGCCCCTCAACAACATCAAGGAGCCTCCATTAAGGGAAAGTCCTTGAAGTAGCAAAACTGCTTGAGCTATTGGTCTAAATATGCCCTGTTTGGCAGCTGCCAGTGCATTCATTATTGACTGCTTTCAAGCAAACAAAAGCTCATGCAGTTTGTCATATGCCCAGTTAAATATATTAGTCATACTTGCATCTGTACTCTAAATGCCATTTCCTTTAAGTATGGAGGAAAGCAAAGAAATTAGTGGGCAAGTTCTCTGATCCATCCTTGATAATTCCCGACACTGAATCAGCTAGCTCTACTGATGTAGCAGAAGCAGTGGGACATGCTTTGCTAGAATCATCCTTGGGCTACATTTTTGTCCTCAGAGATGCCTTGATGTCAATCAAAGGTTGTTGATCCAGGCTTCACTCATTGTTTTAAGAGTATATATGACAGGACATAGTGAATCTGGAAAGCAGCAGGTTAAGGAGTGGGACTCGGCTAAGATTTATTTATTTATTTAATTTATTTTGTCTGCAAACAGTACATTGAGATTTTGTATTTACAATAGTGGGTTGCAATACAAAGAGAGCCTTTATTATGCCTAGGCATTATGGGCCAACTTAACATTATTGACTTACAGACTACTTAACACTAAGGATTATATCATAGTTGTACAGTAGGATAGTAATTATTTCATAGTTGAACATATAGTCTAATCCAATTGTCTCCCATTCTCCAGATTTTTTGCTCATTTTCCTTGTCGGTTTAGTGCTTTCACTCATTATAATAATATAATTTTGCTCCTCATAAGTGTAATAATGCACTTGTTTCCTATCTGACCTCAGTTCAAATTCTGATGGGAGTGTACTCCACTGGACTTGGCCTCATAATTATAAACCCTACGATGTTCCATTTATTCTCCTTGACCTTACATAAGTATTGTTGAGATTTCAAGCTACAGCAACTGGTCATGACAATGTACACATTATCATGCTTCATATAATAGTGTCACATGAGATAGGAAGCCTATGGCTTGCTGTGTAACACCTATGGATTTAGTATTTTTTTCTGAATACAGTAAAGAATAATGATGAAAGATACACTCAAATTGTTTCTTGTTTTTTCCAGGCTGATTTTAAACTGTAGTACCTTTGAATAACATGTGCACTACTTTGTGGTGATCCTTTGTTAAAATAGGATGTAAAATCTAGTTCCAGCAAGCCAGTAGATGCTTAATTAACCACTTAACAGGTCATTATCTGACAAAATCATCACCACCACCACCTCAACACTCCTTTGTATGGCTTTTGGCAAGTAGATTGTACCATAGGTTTGTTACTCTAAAAGAGTAAGAGTTTTTCTGTTGTATTGTGGTTTGGAATGCTTGTACTGTGGCTAATTCCTTGTGTGTCATGTTAGACATTGTGATAATGTAGCCAGAGTTTAGTTAACAAGAATTTATCATTATTGTAACATTATGCCTTTTAAGAACAGTCCTGTCATGTCTCTTTTTGAAGAGCTGTCAGTCCTGTAATCTACAGCTATCTGTTATGTGAGTGAGGCTAGTTCCAGGATGATCTTTTGTTGTACTGGGTTGACCATTGTTTTCCAGTGTTATAAGTGTGTCCTCTGGATGTGGTGTACATGCTTGGGTAGCCAGGATAGTTTAAAACAAGGCATTTATAAAGCTGAATAGCAGTTTTCTTATACACTACAGTTTAATACAAAGTATGTTTGACTTGTTGCAGAGGCTGGTTGGCATCTTTGTATGTATTCATATTTGTTGCATATAGTACTTTCAGTGAATGATTAATAATTACACTTAATCTTTCATGAGGTAGCAAGGCAGTATTTTCAACACATATATTGTTCTGTGTATTTCTGTTTGTTCCACATGCAACTGCTTACATTGTGATAAATTTGTTTATGTGGGCAAAAAGTATGTTATGCCCATGGTTTGTCAAGCTTTGTTTAACCAAGCTAGAGGCTGTGTCCATGCAGTGGACTCGTTTAGTTATTGGTGAGACCCAACAACATTTAATTTAGTTTTCGAAGCGACAAATTGATGACAGTGCCATGCTGCTGAGTACTACAATATCAACATTTTGACAAGGTGATCATTCCCACAAGTCATTAGTCTCTCATTAGGATTACTTCTTCCTCCTACCTTGTTATAATGAATGCCCTTCACAAGATTAACAACTTTGTGTGGTATATGTACTCTATATGGGGAAGACATAAAAGAAAAAGTGGAGAGATTAAGGGATTTTTTAAAGAGATTAAAGGATTTTTAAAAGATTATTTCCATAAATTTATGCATTGTAGTGTACAGTACCTGAATAGGATACCAGGGCTGACTGCCTACTTTGGTCACCTTATTGTGAATGAACCTGTTTAGTTAATATATATACAGTGGGTTTTGCTTATGTGGAGTTATTAGTTAAAAATGATCTGATCTGGTTCTGAGTTGTAGCTTGTATGTTTTGAAGTTTTCAGGCCATTGATAAACATCACTGCTTCAAATGTGCTTCACCCGAGCAACGTATTTAAATTAGTTGCATAGTTCTGTAAAAGATGTGATAATTGCAAGAATTGTTTTTATAGGCAATATTTTTTCTTTGCAGGTGATCACTTCCCTTCATTCTCCTGGACATTGTAAGATCTGTCAACCAGCCTTCCTGGATCCTGGGATGTAAGAAGTGATATATAATCCATTTTGGCTAAATAATATATATATATACATATATAAAGGAGAGGTTTAGGATATTGCCTCTGCAAAGACAGTGATTATGTATGAGTGATGGTGAAAGTGTTGAATGATGATGAAAGTTTTTTCTTTACTTTTTTTTTATTTTTGGGTCACCCTGCCTTGGTGGGATGTGGCCGAAGTGTTGAAAAAAAAATATATATTGTAAATGAGAGGAAAAAGGTTGTTTATATAATTATTTTTAATGCACTATCTATAAGAATAAATCACCAGAGACTGTATTCCATCAGTATCAATATTGTATGAACTGTATAATAAAAATAGCATAGCACATTCCACTTTTTAGTTTCATTTTGCCCTATTTATGAATTTTATATATTTCTCTTTCATACTCTTCATTGGAAACTTGGCTACAACAACAGCATGTTTGTCTCAGATAAAGCTGCCACCTATGCTACCCCTTCAAAGGGAGTTCCTTCCTTTGGCAAAGGAGCTCTTGATCCAAGGAACTGGACTCTCTGGATTGAATCTAAATACTTGGACAATCCACCTCCTTTTGGCCTTTGCAAAATCCACTTCTGACAGAAGGAAAAGTAATCAGTATCAGCCCTGTTTTTATGTAACTTCTGTTGGTAATTTTGGGATGGGTGTGTCACTTTACCTGATGGAAATTTGATCATCTTAGGGCGCATCAGGCGACCCTCTGTTGAGACACTGGGTGACTCTCTGGTAGGGTTTTTGATAGCAGAAGTTATTGGAAGCTATCTTTAGATCCAGAAGTGGTAAATGAAAGTGAACGACTGCTTGCATTCTTTCCAAGTACGTACCTTGTGGAACAGAGCTTTTCACTGTAGCCTCCTCTGATTTTAGCCTGTTTATTATTGCTCTTTGTGTTCTATTAGGAAGTTATAGATCCATCTACCTACTTTTCCTGTTATTCCTTTATTACACAATCCGTGTGCTAATACGCCATGATCACACTTGTGGAGTGGGGTTATATCTGTTGTTTTTAGTGACTGTGGGATGACCCCCTGTGTCCATGCTCCTCCTTGAATAGTTAATGCACATGAAAGGAGTTTCTTGCAGTTTTTGAACACAGAGTTCCTGGGGCCTGCAAAAGAGTGCAAGGGCATGTCATTTGTTGCTTTTTCAAAGTTCTGTGGTGTTAGGATTATATCAGAAATGATAGGATGGATAATGAGAACCTTCAAAACCAGGGATGCCAAGCCAATGATGATTCTCATTAAATCTGCAAAACTGCAAACCTGGAGAATATACAGAAAAATTTC
Source organism: Cherax quadricarinatus (assembly GCF_038502225.1). Classification (NCBI taxonomy): domain Eukaryota; kingdom Metazoa; phylum Arthropoda; class Malacostraca; order Decapoda; family Parastacidae; genus Cherax; species Cherax quadricarinatus. The sequence goes on from NC_091331.1 coordinate 425,506, forward strand.
ACTACATGTATAAGTACCACAAAGTACCTAAACTACTGGAAATGGTTGAGGTTCCTTGACCTGTACTCCTTGGAACACAGGCAAGAAAGATACACGATAATATACACTTGAAAAATCCTAGAGGGATTAGTCCAAAATCTGCACATGAGATCACTCCCTACAAAGGCAAAAGACTTGGCAGGTAGTGCAACATCCTCCCAATGAAAAATAGGGTCGCCATGAGTACTCTAAGAGACAACACAATAAGTCTTAGGGGCCCAAGACTGTTCAACTGCCTCCTATCATACATAAGGGGGATTACCAATAGACCCCTGGCTGTCTTCAAGAGGGAGCTGGACAAACACCTCAAGTCAGTACCTGACAAGCCGGGCTATGGCTTGTACATCACTTTGCGTGCAGCCAGTAGTAACAGCCTGGGTGATCAGGCCCTGGTCCACCCCGAGGCCTGGTCATGGATTAGGACACGGGGGCACTGACCCTCGGAATACCCTTCAGGTATACTCCAGGTAAAGATGGAAATATTGGGTGTTTCCTTACACCTGCTGTCCCATTCACCTTGCAAGCAAATAGGTACATGGGTGTTAGTCGACTGGTGTAGGTTGCATCCTGGGATAAAAGATTTAAGGACCCCATTGGAAATAAGACAGATAGTCCTTTGATTACGCACTGACTTTCTTGGGTTATCCTGGGTAGCTAACCCTCCGGGGTTAAAAATCCGAACAAACTCTTATCCTTCATCAAGTTCATTACCTCTGTAACTTGCTCAGCTATCAAAACTTTGGAGTCCAGTCCCTGGACCAACTATGTACCTCTGTAATCTTTTGACTACCGCCCACAGGATGGGTATGGGGTGCATAATAAACATATTAAACTAACTTCATCAAGTACATGATAATGATACAACCAATGGCATATTTTGGGTTATTGTCATGGTGTGCGCTGTGCATGATACAACTAGCTGTCGGGTGTGCAGTGCTATCTTAGAACACCTGCCACAATATTTCATAAGAAGGGACAGAAAAATTAGTTTCCCAATATCATCCAAGATTATATTATTAACTGATCTTAATATTTACGAATTTACCATCTTTGGTGGGTGTGCAGTACGCACACACGATATATGCCCCTGATTACAACTTATACTGACCTAACTGATATTAGTGACATCCTGTATATATAAACAGCTCCTGGTTATGCAGAGCATTTCGACAACTTAGGTTAATTTTATCCTCAGGATGCGACCCACACCAGTCTGCTACACCCAGGCACCTACTTACTGCTAGGTGAACATGGACAGCAGGTGTCTTAAGGAAACATGCCCTAATGTTTTCACCCACACCGGGAATCGAACCACGGACTTCAATGTGTGAGTTACGGGACACATCATCTCTTGGCAGCTGACTCTTACTATGGAGACCTGGAGTTTACCTGGAGAGAGTTCCGGGGGTCAACGCCCCCGCGGCCCGGTCTGTGACCAGGCCTCATGGTGGATCAGGGCCTGATCAACCAGGCTGTTACTGCTGGCTGCATGCAATCCAACGTACGAGCCACAGCCCAGCTGGTCAGGTACCGACTTCAGGTGCTTGTCCAGTGCCTGCTTGAAGACAGCCAGGGATCTATTGGTAATCCCCCTTATATATGCTGGGAGGCAGTTGAACAGTCTTGGGCCCCTGACACTTATTGTATGGTCTCTTAACGTGCCAGTAACACCCCTGCTTTTCATTGGGGGGGGGATGTTGCATCATCTGCCAAGTCTTTTGCTTTCGTAGTGAGTGATTTTCGTGTGCAAGTTCGGTACTAGTCCCTCTAGGATTTTCCAGGTGTATATAATCATGAATCTCTCCCGCCTGCGTTCCAGGGAATACAGTTTTAGGAACCTCAAGCGCTCCCAGTAATTGAGGTGTTTTATCTCCGTTATGCGCGCCGTGAAGGTTCTCTGTACATTTTCTAGGTCAGCAATTTCACCTGCCTTGAAAGGTGCTGTTAGTGTGCAGCAATATTCCAGCCTAGATAGAACAAGTGATCTGAAGAGTGTCATCAAGGGCTTGGCATCCCTAGTTTTGAAGGTTCTCATTATCCATCCTGTCATTTTTCTAGCAGATGCGATTGATACAATGTTATGGTCCTTGAAGGTGAGATCCTCCGACATGATCACTCCCAGGTGGGACTTTAAGAACAACAGGTCGCTATATTGTCCTTGCACACGAAAATCACTCCCTATGAAAGCAAAAGACTCGGCAGGAGATGCAACATTACACCGATGAAAAGCAGGGACGCCACGAGTACACTGAGAGACAACACAATAAGTGTCCGGGGCCCAAGACTGTTCAATTGCCTCCCAGCATACATAAAGGGGATTACCAATAGACCCCTGGCTGTCTTCAAGAAGGCACTGGACAGGCACCTAAAGCCAGTACCTGACCAACGGGCTGTGGTTCGTACGTCAGCTTGCGTGCGGCCAGCAGCAACAGCCTGGTTGATCAGACCCTGATCCACCATGAGGCCTGGTCTCAGATCGGGCCGCGGGGGCATTGACCCCCGGAACCCTCTCCAGGTATGCTCCTCTGTCATCTCATCTCCCCAACTCACACGTCTAGACCTTAAAAAATGTGACCATATGTTCTTGAATATTGATCGGTAAAAGAATTTCAAGCCAGTAACACTGGCAGTAATTAATTTGTGGACTGTATAATTTTAAAAACTATGTGACGTAAGTCGAGTAAAGTCTTGAGCAAAAACTATACAAAACAGTGATTCAATTACATTGTGAGGAACATATGACTTACTTACCAAGGTATTATCTCCCTGCCGGCAGATAACTAATATTGGCCAATGCCTAGCTACCTGACTTGTTGTGGGAGACTTAAATTCACACCAAGCGAACATAAGTTATTGTAGTACAGGCGGTGGTCAACATCCCTACTTCCAGTATTATCTGAAGTAAGTAAGTAAGTTTATTCAGGTATACACCAATACAGTTACATAGAATTATCATACATAGCAGCATATGTGTTGAGAACCTAGGATAACCCAAAAAAGTCAGACAGAGTGACTTATTTCCAGTGGGGTCCTTCGTTGTCAGACTTATTATGACCAGTCTACAATGTATCTGAACCCTTCCAGATACATGTTATATTCACTCATTTTGTGGAAATGTTTTACCTAAATTTCCGGAAATCATAATGTATAATTTTTAAAATAATGTAAATAAGTATAAAAATGATGCTGATTTGACCTTTCGAAAAAATTCGTGTGTTGCGGGGAAGGGTGTTGCAGGAACTGCCGGAGGGAGGACGCGTTAAGGACAAATAGTGTAGACTGGTATGAATAACCGGCTAATTGAATTCATCGTCATCGGGGCTATATTGGAATAGAACGGCCATAGATGACCAGAAAATAATGCGGTGACGCCCTACACTGCAGACTGTGAAGAAAATAATTGAAACCACTGTAATATAGTGGTGGAATTGGGAAATATGGAGGGACACCGGTGACTTCCTACAGCACGCCGTTGGGATACGTATGTAACCTTTGTTCAGTAGTCTTACGTTGGCCTTCGTATGTCTTGCTGGCTAGGTAGCATTAGGGTGTGTTCTACCGGTCGTCCAAATTGGTACGTTAATACCAAGAATTACGTATGTTCAAGTTAGGTGGTTACATGCTTGACATTAACTGCATTAGACACCCCCCTGCCTCTCAGCAAGTCAAACCCAATTGACGCAGTCCACACTAATTAATAGTACCAGAATTGCTGGTTATGGTTTCTTAAATGTAATGGTTAATTTTAGGTCCCGGCTGATATGAGTGTGGTTTGAGTGTTGTGGGTAGCGAAGGACACACTTTCCTTGCGACCGAGAGTGTTTTAAAATTCTCACTGATGTCAGAGGTACAACAAAAATTGATAAGTAATGTACCTTAGTTGTATCCTACCCAAATTGCTTGTATGAACGTAATAGTGAAGTTCATAGAGGCAATTTCTCACACATTTCATGGTCCCCAAGTTTTGCCGAGACACCCTCCTGGAGTTTACCTGGAGAGAGTTCCGGGGGTCAACGCCCCCGCGGCCCGGTCTGTGACCAGGCCTCCTGGTGGATCAGAGCCTGATCAACCAGGCTGTTACTGCTGGCTGCACGCAAACCAACATACGAGCCACAGCCGGGCTGATCAGGAACTGACTTTAGGTGCTTGTCCAGTGCCAGCTTGAAGACTGCCAGGGGTCTGTTGGTAATCCCCCTTATGTGTGCTGGGAGGCAGTTGAACAGTCTCGGGCCCCTGACACTTACTGTATGGTCTCTTAACGTGCTAGTGACACCCCTGCTTTTCATTGGGGGGATGGTGCATCGTCTGCCAAGTCTTTTGCTTTCGTAGTGAGTGATTTTCGTGTGCAAGTTCGGTACTAGTCCCTCTAGGATTTTCCAGGTGTATATAATCATGTATCTCTCCCTCCTGCGTTCCAGGGAATACAGGTTTAGGAACCTCAAGCGCTCCCAGTAATTGAGGTGTTTTATCTCCGTTATGCGCGCCGTGAAAGTTCTCTGTACATTTTCTAGGTCGGCAATTTCACCTGCCTTGAAAGGTGCTGTTAGTGTGCAGCAATATTCCAGCCTAGATAGAACAAGTGACCTGAAGAGTGTCATCATCGGCCTCGATGACCTATCAAATTCTGCCACACGCCGGTTAATCTTTACTTTCCGCAATTTTTCGATGCCCTCGTAAAATTTTTGGTATACATGCATATATTTTTAATTAGGGGTATTTCCAGGTGTGCAACACATTTTCCTTATTGGAATATTGACTTCCTCTACATTACAACAGTTTTCCCTCAATCAATCCCTCAATCTCCAGGTAAACTCCAGGTTATAGTATATAAAGAAATTATAGGTAATAGAAGTTTTCATGTGACTTAATACTTTTCAAAAAGTTGCAGCAAATGTACACACTTACACAATTTCACATAAACATTATTATCCCCATCAATTCTTATGTACAAATTACAGGAAAGTTATCAAAATTTTCCACATGCACAAATTCAAATTCAAATTCAAAGTTTATTCTCTATAAAGATTACAATGTTGAATTTACAGAATTTGGTTGTTGTGTGGTTTACATGTAGTTAAATAATGATTACAGAGTGTACCACTAGAACGCCTAGCATGGCTAGGCATTTCGGGCAGACTTAGTTTAATTCTTTATTTTAAAATATTACAAATTATGAGGTAAGTTGGTATTATGGCTAAGTGACTAAATACTAGTTTGTGAGTTTAGCAATGTGAATGCTTTTGTTTTGGCACAGTACATAGTTTCAGTATTGGAGTATCATAGGATTCATTATTGTAAGATTGAGATTAATATTTCTGTTTATGGTCAAATGGCTGAGTGAGTGTAAGTGTGAACCACCAGGTGGTATTCGTGTAGTTAGTTGATGGGGTGTATCAGGGAGATAAGATGTTTTCTAATGGTAGTTTTGAAGGTGATGAATGTGTCTGCAGTTCTAGAGTTCTCAGGTAGGGTGTTCCAGATTTTAGGGTCTTTGACATACATTGAATTTTTGTAAAGGTTTAGTCGGACACGGGGAATGTCGTAGAGATGTTTGTGTCTGGTGTTATGCCTGTGGGTTCTGTCACAACTATCAAGAAAGCATTTTAGGTCAAGGTTGTTATTGGAGTTCAAGGTCCTGTAGATGTAGATTGCACAGTAGTAAGTGTGGATGTACTGAACAGGGAGTAAGTTTAGATCTATGAAGAGTGGGGGGGTGTGTTGCCAGGGATGGGATTTAGTGATTATTCTTACTGCAGCTTTTTGTTGGGTTATTATTGGCTTTAGGTGTGTTGCTGCAGTTGATCCCCAAGCACAAATAGCATAGGTGAGGTATGGATATATAAGTGAATGGTATAGTGTGATAAGGGCAGTTTGCGGCACGTAGTATCATATCTTGGAGAGGATCCCAACCGTTTTGGATACTTTTTTGGTTATGTGTTGGATATGGGTGCTGAAATTCAGGTTGTTGTCAAGGTATAGGCCTAGGAATTTGCCCTCATTATGTCTGGTAATTAGAGTGTTGTCGATCTTAATGTTAATTTGTGCATCTCCTGCTCTGCTACCAAACATAATATAGTAGGTTTTGTCAGTGTTAAGCGTAAGTTTATTGGCTGTCATCCAAGTCGATATTTTGATCAGCTCCTCGTTAACAATGGTGTTGAGGGTGGCAAGATTAGGGTGGGAGATGACATAAGTCGTGTCGTCAGCAAAGAGAATGGGTTTCAGGTGTTGGGATACGTTTGGAAGATCATTGATGTATATGAGGAAGAGCAGGGGACCAAGGACACTTCCCTGCGGAACTCCAGTATCAAGTGGCCGTGTTGTTGATGCTGTGTCTTTAATGGTGACATACTGATACCTATTAGTAAGGTAAGATTTGAATTAAGCAAGCGCATGGCCTCTTATACCGTAATGGTCAAGTTTGTGGAGTAGGATGTCGTGGTCTACTGTGTCAAAAGCTTTTCTTAGGTCAATAAAAGTTCCTAGTGGATATTCCTTATTTTCCAATGCTGTGTAAAGCAGATCTAGCATTTTTATGATTGCATCATTAGTGCTTTTATTTTTCCTGAATCCAAATTGGCAGGGTTTGAGTACTTTTTGTGTTGTTATAAATGAATATAGTCTCCTGTGCACGAGTTTCTCAAAGATTTTGGATAGCAATGGTAAGTTTGATATTGGCCTATAGTTGTTTAAGTCTGTAGGGTCACCACCTTTATGTATTGGTGTAACCCTTGCCATCTTGACTAGTTTCGGGAAGGTGCTAGTTTCTAGTGACTTGTTAAAAAGTAATGAAATAGCATGCGAAAGGATATGGACCGCTCGCTTGTACAGTAATGGTGGGACATTAGACTGATTCCCTGAGTTGTTTTTAAGTGACTTTATAATCTCGGTGACTTCCGAGGGCTCAGTTGGTGCAAGATAGAAGGAATTTGGGAAATTCCCATCTAGGTAGTCCCTGGCATGGGCATTGGTATGTGGGATTTTATTGGCGAGATTAGATCCTATGGTTGAGAAGAAGTCGTTTATCTTGTTAGCTGTGTCAGTGGGATGTAGTGGTGTTTCATTAGGTTTAGTTAGGACAATATTCTTGTTTTTTTTTCAGTTTGTGGGTCCCTAGAATCTGAGAGAGTGTTTTCCAGGTCTTTTTTATATCTCCTCAAGTGTCTGTGAATCTACTGGAGTAGTATAGTTGTTTGGCTTTCTTTATTAATTTGGTGAGAACTGATGAATAGTGTTTAAGAATATCTTTGTGTATTAAGCCCTGTCTATATTGCTTTTCATATTGGTGTTTCTTGTCAATGGATTTCAGAATGGTACTGGTTAGCCATGGGCAACCAAGCCGTTTGTTTGTGATCTGTTTCGTTTTTATAGGACAGTGTTTGTTGTATAGTCTAAGTAATTTGTTAAGAAAAATGTCTGTCCAGTCATCAATACCATTGGCCTTGGAGAATGTTCAATTAGCCAGGTTGTACTGACTGATGCCAGCCAGCTATTGGTCTTGCCTATTTTGAAAAGTGGTTCACTGTACTGCTTCCGATAGATGTTTTTGATCCTTACATTGTTAACCAAATAATCGTTGTATTTTAACGGAAATGTCAGGCTAGGTAAAAAAATGGAAATGAAATTGCAGCAGGCAATATGGCACTCCCATATTGCTTTCAGGCTGCAGATTTTATCAAGCTCTTATCTTACCTCCGCTTGAGCCAAGCAGAACTCTTTACAAGAACTCTGAGAAGCATACACTTGGATTTTATTGACGATTTCAACTTATGGTGAAATGTTAACCGAGGTTCATATTTGTTCTTCATGCTAGAAAGGTACATGTTGAAAGTGGAATTAATTATACATTAAGTAGCATTGCTACAGAAGTAAAAATGTGAAATAAGTGTCATCATTGTCATGTCTTCAACCTCAGGGTGGTCAGGAAATGAAATGAACTTGATAAAAAGGCAGTGAATGTAGACTTCATACATAGTTTTTAGAATGGGCATGACAGGTCTACGAGGCTAGGAAAAAAACTAACTATGGCAAGTTATACTTTTTGTATTAATCAAATCACATATTACTCGGGTAGATAACTTCCAGTAGATCCTTCATGTGTTAGCCCAAATCACCGACCAGTATGTTTTAAATAAGTGACCCACTGATCAAATCCGACTGGTTCCGAACCCTCGACTGGTCAGAAACCTCGACCGATTTCAAACGGTTTCGTTGGACAATAAAGCAGACTGTAAACGGATGGGGTTGTAGGCGCCCTTATAAACACAAACAATAAATAAAAAACAGGAGCGTACTCCGGTAAGCTGTCTTAACATACAAAGTACAGTTAGAAATAGAAATACAAATAGCTAGAGCTTCACTTTAAGGAGGTTATTAATAGAGTATTCAAGAGGTTGCTAGTAGAATTACAGTAATTCAACCATTCAAATCATTATGAAGCCCTGTGTAGTCTGCAATCAAACAAACGGGCTTCCACATGGATAAATTGTCATTTTTTGTGGAAATTGGTGTCACGCCCCTTGTGCAAATATCCAAGAACTAGCTACAAGAAGTATTAAAACAGGGAAGTGTTTTTGGGTATGTCCAAATGAGATAAATCTGTGGACTAATATCACATTGGTATTAAAAGAGGATAACATCAAAACTGCTTTCATAGACAACCTGGAAGCTTTCTACAATAGATGGGAACATAAAAAGTCTGGGCTGGATGGTACTGCCCTTGATGCTGGCCATGTAGTCAGAAACTGTAAGGCTGGAGGTGATGTCCTGGTTGTCAGTAAATGTGGGACTGATAGTGCTGTCCTGGTAGACAGTAATGGTGAAGCTGGAGTTGCTGTCCTGGGATACAGTAATGGTGAAGCTGGAGATTTTGTCCAGGTAGTCGGGAATTGTACGCAGGATGGAATGCATATAAATGACCTCATGGGAGACAGGAGCCGTAGTGGGTAATCAAGTGTAGTCAATGATAAGATAAAACCAATATTTCAAACTAGAAATACCACAGGAAATAGCAAACAAGAGGACTCCACTAGCAATAGTGAGGATATATTACCAAAAACAACTGGTTGGAGCTCCTTTGTTGGTGCTAGGGAGGATAGGAATAAGACAGGTAAACATGCACCAACAGGGAATAGTCACAGAAACCCAAGGCAAACGGAAACCAAGCCTGCTCACATACTATCTGCACATGGTATCTGCAGGCATGGGAAATCTGGAAAAACAGATGGGACGTGCAACTATGACCACCCTAGAAAATGCCGTGCCCATATGACAACAGGAAAATGCAAACTCCCTTCCTGCAAGCTTTTTCACCCTGAAATGTGTCCCTCTTCAGTACAGGAAAGACTGTTATAACTTAAATTGCCAGGCACACCATCTAAAGGGGACAAAAAGATACAAAACATCCAGGCCATGGGAAAACCTGGGTAGCCACAGCCACTCAAGAGGGAGAGGTTTTTTAGTGCCAGGAAGAAAAAAAAAACTGGCAGGAAATGGCAGAAATCGTACACCAAATCCAGTCATTCCTGGAGTGGAACCACAGTCGATGGTCTCCACTCCAAACCAACAGATACAGATACTAATGCCGGAACCCCTTCCCCCCCCCAGTACCAACAATACCACTTGTCCGTTGACATTCTTCTTTGCAAATATACAAGGTCTAAAGCCAGCAACAAACAACAAAATACCTTTCATCCGTGGACTGCTTGCAGTGGCAAAGGCAATGTTCGCGGCTTTCACTGAGACCCACATAAAGGATCACTTGGACAACGAAATATGGATCCCAGGTTACAACCTATACAGATGCGACAGAGTGAACAGGCAAAAGGAGGGGGGGTTCACCTGTACATTGCAGAGTCACTTGTGTGCACAGAACTGCTGAATGCCTCAAATGATGTAGTGGAAGTTTTAGCAGTAAAGATTGAGAACCAAAACGTAGTCATTGTGGTAGTCTACAAGCCTCCGGATGCAACATCCCAGCAATTCCAGGAACAGCTGTTAAAAATTGACCACTGTCTGGAAAATCTGCCAGCTTCATCACCCAACATCTTGCTCCTGGGGGATTTCAACTTAAGACACCTAATATGGAGGAATATAGCAAATAATATTGTTGCAGTAATAACACCAGGAGGCAGCTCTGATGAAAACTCACACTCACACGAGCTTTTAAATCTCTGCACAAAATTCAATTTAAACAAGCAAATAATAGAACCTACTAGACTGGAAAATACACTAGACCTCATCTTCACTAACAATGATGATCTGATACGAAATGCCACCATATCAAAAACAATATACTCAGATCACAACATAATTGAGGTTCAGACATGTATGCGCGGAACCCCAGACCGACATAATGAGATTAGTCACGAGGGAGCATTCACCAAATTCAACTTCAATAACAAAAATATAAAGTGGGACCAAGTAAACCAAATCCTAACTGATATAAGCTGGGAAGATATACTAAGCAACAAAGACCCCAACTTATGCCTAGAACAGATTAACTCGGTGGCGCTCGATGTATGCACAAGGCTTATTCCTCTAAGAAAAAGGAGGAGTAGATGTAAAATAGAAAGGGACAGGCGCTCCCTTTATAGGCGACGGAAAAGAATAACAGAGCGGCTAAAAGAGGTCAATATATCTGAAAGGCGTAGGGAAACACTGGTCAGAGAAATAGCAAGCATCGAACTTAAGCTAAAGGAATCTTATAGGAGTCAGGAATCGCGGGAAGAACTAAAAGCCATAAATGAAATCGAAAGAAACCCAAAATATTTCTTCTCCTATGCCAAATCAAAGTCGAGAACAACGTCCAGTATTGGGCCCCTACTTAAACAAGATGGGTCCTACACAGATGACAGCAAGGAAATAAGTGAGCTACTCAAGTCCCAATATGACTCAGTTTTTAGCAAGCCGCAAACCAGACTGAGAGTCGAAGATCAAAATTAATTTTTTATGAGAGAGCCACAGAATTTGGTTAACACAAGCCTATCTGATGTTATCCTGACGCCAAATGACTTCGAACAGGCGATAAATGACATGCCCATGCACTCTGCCCCAGGGCCAGACTCATGGAACTCCGTGTTCATCATGAACTGCAAGAAGCCACTATCACGAGCCTTTACCATCCTATGGAGAGGGAGCATGGACACGAGGGTCGTCCCACAGTTACTAAAAACAACAGACATAGCCCCACTCCACAAAGGGGCCAGTAAAGCAACAGCAAAGAACTACAGACCGATAGCACTAACATCCCATATCATAAAAATCTTTGAAAGGGTCCTAAGAAGCAAGATCACCACCCATCTAGAAACCCATCAGTTACACAACCCAGGGCAACATGGGTTTAGAACAGGTCGCTCCTGTCTGTCTCAACTATTGGATCACTACGACAAGGTCCTAGATGCACTAGAAGACAAAAAGAATGCAGATGTAATATATACAGACTTTGCAAAAGCCTTCGACAAGTGTGACCATGGCGTAATAGCGCACAAAATGCGTGCTAAAGGAATAACGGGAAAAGTCGGTCGATGGATCTATAATTTCCTCACTAACAGAACACAGAGAGTAGTAGTCAACAGAGTAAAGTCCGAGGCAGCTACGGTGAAAAGCTCTGTTCCACAAGGCACAGTACTTGCTCCCATCTTGTTCCTCATCCTCATATCTGACATAGACAAGGATGTCAGCCACAGCACCGTGTCTTCCTTTGCAGATGACACCCGAATCTGCATGACAGTGTCTTCCATTGCAGACACTGCAAGGCTCCAGGCGGACACCAACCAAATCTTTCAGTGGGCTGCAGAAAACAATATGAAGTTTAACGCTGAGAAATTTCAATTACTCAGATATGGCAAACACGAGGAAATTAAATCTTCATCAGAGTACAAAACAAATTCTGGCCACAAAATAGAGCGAAACACCAACGTCAAAGACCTGGGAGTGATAAGATAAGATAAGATTTCGTTCGGATTTTTAACCCCAGAGGGTTAGCCACCCAGGATAACCCAAGAAAGTCAGTGCGTCATCGAGGACTGTCTAACTTATTTCCATTGGGGTCCTTAATCTTGTCCCCCAGGATGCGACCCACACCAGTCGACTAACACCCAGGTACCTATTTGCTGCTAGATGAACAGGACAATAGGTGTAAGGAAACGTGTCGGAATTTCCACCCGCCGGGAATCGAACCCGGGCCCTCCGTGAGTGAAGCGGGAGCTTTAGCCACCAGACCACCGGGCCACCTATCATGTCGGAGGATCTCACCTTCAAGGACCATAACATTGTATCAATCGCATCTGCTAGAAAAATGACAGGATGGATAATGCGAACCTTCAAAACTAGGGATGCCAAGCCCATGATGACACTCTTCAGGTCACTTGTTCTATCTAGGCTGGAATATTGCTGCACGCTAACAGCACCTTTCAAGGCAGGTGAAATTGCTGACCTAAAAAATGTACAGAGAACCTTCACGGCGCGCATAACGGAGATAAAACACTTCAATTACTGGGAGCGCTTGAGGTTCCTGAACCTGTATTCCCTGGAACGCAGGCGGGAGAGATACATGATTATATACACCTGGAAAATCCTAGAGGGACTAGTACCGAACTTGCACACGAAAATCACTCACTACGAAAGCAAAAGACTTGGCAGACGATGCAACATCCCCCCAATGAAAAGCAGGGGTGTCACTAGCACGTTAAGAGACCATACAATAAGTGTCAGGGGCCCGAGACTGTTCAACTGCCTCCCAGCATACATAAGGGGGATTACCAACAGACCCCTGGCAGTCTTCAAGCTGGCACTGGACAAGCACCTAAAGTCGGTTCCTGACCAGCCGGGCTGTGGCTCGTACGTTGGTTTGCGTGCAGCCAGCAGTAACAGCCTGGTTGATCAGGCTCTGATCCACCAGGAGGCCTGGTCACAGACCGGGCCGCGGGGGCGTTGACCTCCGGAACTCTCTCCAGGTAAACTCCAGGCCCTCTTTGTATGTTAATTCAATATCAGCTTTTTGAAGTATGTAAAATACATTTACTGTCAAAATGAATTCCTAAAACTCGGTCATCGCTGAAGTAAGCAACATACGTCCATCCCACTTACAGTCTGCACTAAATGAGTAGTCACCATAAGCTCACTTGTGACTGCCTAGAACTAACTTGAATATTATACCTCCTGTATTTAGTGGGTCATAGGTTGATCATGATGGAGCTCTATCTAACTCCTCAGCATTATTGTAATTGATGGAGCTTACTATCTGCAATGTTGTGACTTCGACAACACAAATGAGGATTTCTCTTGTCAGTTCACTCCACCTCACTGTTCAGAGGAGTCTCGTGGGAGGTGCCTTGGTGCGGGTGAATGGCTCTTGATCCAAGTTGGTGGCCCTATCCTTTTCCTTGGATCGAACCTTATTGTCTCCCATTCCCCATGTGCTTTATGACCCCTTTGGTTTTAGAGCTTCCCTCTAATAATAATAGACCCTTTAAGAGAAAGGAACCTACCTTGATGTGGACAGAGGCCTCATGATCCGAGGAATTAGAGATACACTCCCTTTTATTGGATTAGACCAGATTACCACCCGTTCACCAGGCGCTGTATGACTCACTGCATTTAGTCTTTTCTGTTAGAACAGTTATAGGGCTATAACTTATCCTTTTGGGTTTAGCACATGATAATAATAGGCTCGGAAAAGTGGCTTATAACTTTTAGTGAATATAATATCGTAAGCAACGCTCTTGCCTCACACTGTGTGATTTAATCTCCGGCCGGGTGGAAACACTGGGTGTGTTTCCTTACACCTGTTGTCACCGTTCACCTTATCTCTACAGCACTACACTTGAACATAAGGAATCATACAAAAACCTATCTCAGCAGCACTACTATGAACTTACGTTACCATGGTCCCATGGTGTAATGGTTAGCACTTTGGACTCTGAATCCAACAATCCGAGTTCGAGTCTCGGTGGGACCTTACCTTAATTTCGAGGATTCTTATTGAAGTAAGTGCCTCTGACGTATTTTGGGTTATCCTAGGTAATATACACTTACGTTTCAAAGTATGATAATCGTACTTAAGGGTACCTGTGCCTAAAAGAAAATCTTACTTAACTCTCATCTCAGAAGCACTACACAAAATATAAGGAATCATACCAAAAAACCTTATCTCTGCAGCATTATACGGGTGAAAACCTCCACCCTTTCAAGAGGGCAGATATATTTCAACTCAGCCACTGGGAGTTCATGAAAATAATATATTGTGAAACAAGGGGTGACAGGTTAGAACATTCACTGCAGTAGCAGACATGCTACCACTCGGCCACTTGAGTGTTAAGACAAGGAGTCATACAGGTGAGAATCATTGTTTTATGAAAGGAGGCAGACAGTACCATTCAGCCACTGAGTGAAGAGTATTTTTGTTAGGTAAAAGGGAACTAATACAACGAATGGTCCCATGGTGTAATGGTTAGCACTTTGGACTCTGAATCCAACAATCCGAGTTCGAGTCTCGGTGGGACCTTACCTTAATTTCAAGGATCCGATTGAAATTGGTTCTCTAGTTTTTTTGTTTTTTTTTCTAGGCCTGGTCATGGACCAGGCCGTGGGGGCGTTGACCCCCGAAACATCATCCAGGTATTAGTTGTATATGTATCCTTTTCACCTAACATATTGTCGGTAATTCTACCAACATTATTATGAGAACATTTATATTTCATATTTTAATCAGGGAGAAGCGCTAAACCCATAGATGTTATATGCCGCCTGGTGAATGGGAGCCACTGAGGCTCGATCTAAAGAAGGGAACAAGTCCAGTTCCTTGGATCAAGAGACCCCCTCACCGGCATCAAGGCATTAAGGGTTTAACGTAGCTGGATCGCTAGCGCACTCAGCTCACACTTACTTACTTACTTACACACTGAGGTCCGGGAGTCGATCCTCTGTACGACTGGAAACATTAGTATGTGTTTCCTTTAGACACCTGCTGGCCATGTTCACCTATCAGTAAAACAGGTACCCAATAACGGGTGTTAATAGACTTGTGTGGGTCGCATCCTCGGACAAAATTGACCTAATTTTCCCGAAATGCTCTGCAAAACAAGTGGCTTTCTGTATAGTAACGTGTTATTGATGTCAGCTAAGCCTGTATACCTTGTATATGTACTTGTAGAAATAAAGATATTACATATATTATAACCACCTTAACGTCAACTACTGAGGATTCCAAAGGGAATGCAGTGGTGTCTGACAAGACAATCATTTGTCATAGGCCACTATTCGTGCCTAATTTTTTTTTCTTGGGTTTCCCAACACCACAATACACAGTGGTTTCACAATATTTACTGTAGTCCACTAGTGACATTCCTTCATCAATGACACCATAGTTCTTTTTTTTCTATAACTTAAACATTTGTTTGTGCAGTCTCTTACTTTCACATTATTTGCCTGATGAATAAAAGTCAATACCATGACTGGAGCAATTCACGACTAACCCGCACTTAGTGAAGAAACTTGAGACGATGCGTTAGTGTGTCATGGACTATAATAGTGTAAAGGACAGAATGAAAGGTTATTGAAATTTTCTTTCTAAGTGAGGATTATTGTAAATTATTTGCTTACTTATCGCGTTAGTGAGCTATTTGTTCGTGAGATTTTTGTGTCAAAGGCTTTCTTGCAAAGTGCTAAACCCGTGTGGGGTATAAAACGCTTAATTAACCTTCCATGTCTGTTCAGTCAGGCTGTTGATGATTCTTACAAATGAAATGAGATAATCCCAACAGGAAAAATACCCTGACTTTGCTCATTGTGAATAAAGCATTACCACATTTTTTTCCTTGCGTGTGACCTAATTCATGTCTGCACAAATAACTCATTACGATTGTGACCAGATATAAACATGTAAATAGTTCATTACCGCTGTAACTTGTTCAGCTATCAAAACTTTGCGGTCCAGTCCCTGGACCTATTATGTACCTCTAATCTTTTGACTACCACCCACAGGATGGATGTGGGGTGCATAATTAAGATGTTAAACTAACACTGAAATGTTTGTGTTAAGTGCCAGATCCTAGACCACTGTAGGGTGTTGATCTACAGCTCTTCAGCCACTAAACGGTGTTGATTTTCAACTCTTCGGTGTTTCGAGGCTGTACTACAGCTCCTGAACCTTTTAGGAATGTTGATCCTGGCTTTCTGCTTTTTATTATATATAGCTATAGGTGTTTATTTCCTGAGTGTGTTGAGCTAAGGTTCTCTTGGTCCTCTTGAGATTGAGATATAATCACCTAGGGGCTGCGGGGGCGTTGACCCCCGAAACCCTCTCCAGGTAAACTCCAGGTCTCAGGTAGGTCTTCCTGACCAGCCGGGCTGTGGCTCGTACGTTGGTTTGCGTGCAGCCAGCAGCAACAGCCTGGTTGATCAGGCTCTGATCCACCAGGAGGCCTGGTCACAGACCGGGCCGCGGGGGGCGTTGACCCCCGGAACTCTCTCCAGGTAAACTCCAGGTGAGAGACCAGCTGCAGACCCCTTGCCTCTTGAAGGTTCTAAGATACAGCCACTAATGCTGTTGTTCTTTACCCTATAGAGAGTAGCGCAGAAGCACATGGTGATAATAATGCTTAGGTTAACAGGAATACATGTGTGTATTTGCAAGAAAAAAATTTAACTGTTAGAAGCAAATTTAGGATACCTTCTTAAGCAGAAGAATTTTGCGGTTTTTGAGCATGTTGTTGAATGGTCATCATTATTATGGACAAGTGCTGAAGCCGAAGGGGTCAATACTGCGCCTGAAGAATGGGAAGACAGGTCCAGTTCCTTGGATCACGAGCCCAATACTATCATCAAAGCACCTAGAGGGGTGTGGTGTGGTCAGTTGCCACAGCCTGCAGCTGTAGCCATAAGTGAGGTGTCCCGTGCCTTGTGGTCGCTCTTAAATTGTTCAAATTACTTTTGAGGTTATGGAAGTGGCCAACAGAGAATATTGAGTCATTTACATGCATAATGAAGGCGGAGAGCGAGGCTGTGTATTCAAGTCGTGGCTTTAAAGTTTTGTTGGCTTCACCTCTCAATACCTCGCTCTGTGTTTTTGTTAATGCAGTCACTGGTGTCAGGCTGAGCGTGTTTACTTAATGATTTCCACTTTCAAGTCTTATCGTTAGTTTGTTAGGTTTAAAGCTTTTCCAGTGTACGTGCTCATTAAGGCTACAAATCACCTGCACACTAATTTTTAAGGGGGTGGGCCGATAAGCCAGCGGAAGGCCTCGGTCAGATGACCCAAAAGTTTCAGTGGCGAGTCATCATATGACTAAGACCGCGTCAGGAAACACTTGTCCTGTTTCCTGACGAATCTTACCTAACCTGTGTACTAACATAAAAATTGCTTTAACTACAAAAAATAGAGATTAAATTATATTCAGTGTATTTATACGGAGAGATATACATCTTCCATTGTAACACACACACACACACACACACATACACAGACGGGAGAAAGAGACTACATAGCAGGTACACTTCAGTCTGGGGAACACAAAGTGGTCATTGCAGTGATGTATAATCCACCACAGAACTGCAGGAGGCCAAGAGAGGAATATGAAGAGAGCAACAGAGCAATGGTGGACACACTTGCTGAGGTGGCAAGAAGAGCTCACTCCAGCAGAGCAAAGTTGCTGGTTATGGGGGATTTCAACCACAGGGAGATTGACTGGGAAAACCTGGAGCCACATGGGGGTCCCGAAACATGGAGAGCCAGGATGTTGGACGTGGTGCTGGAAAACCTCATGCACCAACATGTTAAGGACACTACCAGAGTGAGAGGGGAGGATGAACCAGCAAGATTGGACCTTGTGTTCACCCTGGGCAGCTCAGACATTGAGGACATCAAGTATGAGAGTCCCCTAGGAGCTAGCGACCACGTGGTTCTGTGCTTTGAATACATAGTAGAGCTGCAAGTGGAGAGAATAACAGGAGTAGAATGGGAAAAGCCTGACTATAAAAGAGGGGACTACATAGGGTTGAAGAACTTCCTGCGGGAGGTCCAGTGGGACAGAGAACTGGCAAGAAAGCCAGTAAATGAAATGATGGAATATGTAGCAAACAAATGCAAGGAGGCAGTGGAAAGGTTCATTCCCAAGGGCAACAGTAACAACGGGAAGACCAGAACAAGCCCCTGGTTTACCCGACGGTGTAAGGAGGCAAAAACAAAGTGCAATAGAGAATGGAAAAAGTACAGAAGGCAGAGAACACACGAAAATAGGGAGATCAGTCGCAGAGCCAGGAATGAGTACGCACAGGTAAGGAGGGAGGCCCAGCGACAGTATGAAAATGACATAGCATCGAGAATCAAGACTGACCCGAAACTGTTGTATAGCCACATCAGGAGGAAGACAACAGTCAAAGACCAGGTGATCAGATTAAGGACAGAAGGTGGAGAACTCACAAGAAATGATCAGGAGGTATGTGAGGAGCTGAACAAGAGATTTAAGGAAGTTTTTACAGTAGAGACAGGAAGGGCTGTGGGAACATCAAGAGGGAATATACCAACAAGTGTTGGATGACATGCGAACAACTGAGGAGGAGGTGAAGAAGCTCTTAAGTGACCTTGACACCTCAAAGGCGATGGGACCGGACAACATCTCCCCATGGGTCCTTAGAGAAGGAGCAGAGATGCTGTGTGTGCCTCTAACCACAATCTTCAACACATCCCTTGAAACTGGGCAACTACCTGAGAAATGGAAGACAGCTAATGTAGTCCCCATATTTAAGAAAGGAAACAGAAACGAGGCACTAAACTACAGACCTGTGTCTCTGACATGTATTGTGTGCAGAGTCATGGAGAAGATTATCAGGAGAGTGGTCGAACACCTGGAAAGGAACAAGATTATAAATGAAAACCAGCATGGGTTCATGGAAGGCAAATCTTGTATCACAAACCTCCTGGAGTTTTATGACAAGGTAACAGAAGTAAGACACGAGAGAGAGGGTTGGGTAGATTGCGTTTTCCTAGACTGCAGGAAGGCCTTTGACACAGTTCCCCACAAGAGATTAGTGCAGAAGCTGGAGGATCAGGGACACGTAAAAGGAAGGGCACTGCAATGGATAAGGGAATACCTGACAGGGAGGCAGCAACGAGTCATGGTACGTGAAGAGGTATCACAGTGGGCGCCTGTTACGAGCGGGGTCCCACAGGGGTCAGTTCTAGGACCAGTGCTATTTTTGATATATGTGAACGACATGATGGAAGGAATAGACTGAAGTGTCCCTGTTCGCAGATGACGTGAAGTTGATGAGAAGAATTAAATCGGACGAGGATGAGGCAGGACTGCAAAGAGACCTGGACAGGCTGGACATGTGGTCCAGTAACTGGCTTCTCGAATTCAATCCAGCCAAATGCAAAGTCATGAAGATTGGGGAGGGGCAAAGAAGACCGCAGACAGAGTATAGGCTAGGTGGACAAAGACTACAGACCTCACTCAGGGAGAAAGACCTTGGGGTGACCATAACACCGAGCACATCACCGGAGGCACACATCAACCAAATAACCGCTGCAGCATACGGGCGACTGGCAAACCTGAGAATAGCGTTCCGATACCTTAATAAGGA
The DNA here is from genome assembly GCF_038502225.1 of Cherax quadricarinatus. Classification (NCBI taxonomy): domain Eukaryota; kingdom Metazoa; phylum Arthropoda; class Malacostraca; order Decapoda; family Parastacidae; genus Cherax; species Cherax quadricarinatus. Next base: position 445,129 of record NC_091331.1, read on the forward strand.
ATCGTTCAAGACACTGTACACTGTGTATGTTAGGCCCATACTGGAGTATGCAGCACCAGTCTGGAACCCACACCTGGTCAAGCACGTCAAGAAGTTAGAGAAAGTACAAAGGTTTGCAACAAGGCTAGTCCCAGAGCTCAAGGGAATGTCGTACGAGGAAAGGTTAAGGGAAATCGGACTGACGACACTGGAGGACAGAAGGGTCAGGGGAGACATGATAACGACATACAAGATACTGCGGGGAATAGACAAGGTGGACAGAGATAGGATGTTCCAGAGAGGGAACACAGGGACAAGGGGTCACAACTGGAAGCTGAAGACTCAGACGAGTCACAGGGACGTTAGGAAGTATTTCTTCAGTCATAGAGTTGTCAGCAAGTGGAATAGCCTAGCAAGTGAAGTAGTGGAGGCAGGAACCATACATAGTTTTAAGAAGAGGTATGACAAAGCTCAGGAAGCAGAGAGAGAGAGGATCCAGTAGCGATCAGTGAATATTTTGAGGAATTGTTTAATGTTGATGAAGATAGGGAAGCTGTAATTTCGTGTATAGGGCAAGGAGGAATAACATCTTGTAGGAGTGAGGAAGAGCCAGTTGTGAGTGTGGGGGAAGTTCGTGAGGCAGTAGGTAAAATGAAAGGGGGTAAGGCAGCCGGGATTGATGGGATAAAGATAGAAATGTTAAAAGTAGGTGGGGATATAGTTTTGGAGTGGTTGGTGCAATTATTTAATAAATGTATGGAAGAGGGTAAGGTACCTAGGGATTGGCAGAGAGCATGCATAGTTCCTTTGTATAAAGGCAAAGGGGATAAAAGAGAGTGCAAAAATTATAGGGGGATAAGTCTGTTGAGTATATCTGGTAAAGTGTATGGTAGAGTTATAATTGAAAGAATTAAGAGTAAGACGGAGAATAGGATAGCAGATGAACAAGGAGGCTTTAGGAAAGGTATGGGGTGTGTGGACCAGGTGTTTACAGTGAAACATATAAGTGAACAGTATTTAGATAAGGCTAAAGAGGTCTTTGTGGCATTTATGGATTTGGAAAAGGCGTATGACAGGGTGGATAGGGGGGCAATGTGGCAGATGTTGCAAGTGTATGGTGTAGGAGGTAGGTTACTGAAAGCAGTGAAGAGTTTTTACGAGGATAGTGAGGCTCAAGTTAGAGTATGTAGGAAAGAGGGAAATTTTTTCCCAGTAAAAGTAGGCCTTAGACAAGGATGTGTGATGTCACCGTGGTTGTTTAATATATTTATAGATGGGGTTGTAAGAGAAGTAAATGCGAGGGTCTTGGCAAGAGGCGTGGAGTTAAAAGATAAAGAATCACACACAAAGTGGGAGTTGTCACAGCTGCTCTTTGCTGATGACGCTGTGCTCTTGGGAGATTCTGAAGAGAAGTTGCAGAGATTGGTGGATGAATTTGGTAGGGTGTGCAAAAGAAGAAAATTAAAGGTGAATACAGGAAAGAGTAAGGTTATGGGGATAACAAAAAGATTAGGTGATGAAAGATTGGATATCAGATTGGAGGGAGAGAGTATGGAGGAGGTGAACGTATTCAGATATTTGGGAGTGGACGTGTCAGCGGATGGGTCTATGAAAGATGAGGTGATTCATAGAATTGATGAGGGAAAAAGAGTGAGTGGTGCACTTAGGAGTCTGTGGAGACAAAGAACTTTGTCCTTGGAGGCAAAGAGGGGAATGTATGAGAGTATAGTTTTACCAACGCTCTTATATGGGTGTGAAGCGTGGGTGATGAATGTTGCAGCGAGGAGAAGGCTGGAGGCAGTGGAGATGTCATGTCTGAGGGCAATGTGTGGTGTGAATATAATGCAGAGAATTCGTAGTTTGGAAGTTAGGAGGAGGTGCGGGATTACCAAAACTGTTGTCCAGAGGGCTGAGGAAGGGTTGTTGAGGTGGTTCGGACATGTAGAGAGAATGGAGCGAAACAGAATGACTACAAGAGTGTATCAGTCTGTAGTGGAAGGAAGGCGGGGTAGGGGTCGGCCTAGGAAAGGTTGGAGGGAGGGGGTAAAGGAGGTTTTGTGTGCGAGGGGCTTGGACTTCCAGCAGGCATGCGTGAGCGTGTTTGATAGGAGTGAATGGAGACAAATGGTTTTTAATACTTGACGTGCTGTTGGAGTGTGAGCAATGTAACATTTATGAAGGGATTCAGGGAAACCGGCAGGCCGGACTTGAGTCCTGGAGATGGGAAGTACAGTGCCTGCACTCTGAAGGAGGGGTGTTAATGTTGCAGTTTAAAAACTGTAGTGTAAAGCACCCTTCTGGCAAGACAGTGATGGAGTGAATTATGGTGAAAGTTTTTCTTTTTCGGGCCACCCTGCCTTGGTGGGAATCGGCCAGTGTGATAATAATAAAAAATAAATATATATATATATATATATATCTATATATATATATGTATATATATATATATATATGTATATATATATATATTTATATATATATATATATATATTTATATATATATATTTATATATGGTGGTATACACGTAGGACACAGGACACGTAGATATAAACTTGAACAGTCAATCACTGAAGGTGCCTACAAAGAAATCCAATTACGTACACACTTGGGGTGTGTACGTAATTGATTTTTTTAGGAGGGGACGAGAACTGCGAAAATTCTCTCCATTCCTAGTGTCAGCCAGATATCTAAATTCATTAAATCAAATCTCTTACCTGTGCACAAGCTATCTAGAATGTTTCGTAAATGGTACAATAAAAAAAATATATTAAATTTGGTAATAAGCAATTTCGCTAACACTAACGCCATGCAAAGATGTTGTCGCACCAACCTAGAAGGCATTATCCCACATATTGTTTAGATAGAAAGGCGTATGCACATCAGAATCTTGACTGTCAAAGGTATACCACGAGGAGACTTTAATAAGTAGCAAGAGGTGTTTAATAAAGGGCGAGGAACTTATAATACCCGCTGTATGTGGCGAAAAGCCTTTAAAAAGTTGCAAGGAGTCTTTAATAAATAGGAAGAAAGTAGACTTTAATAAGTGACACTGGTTTAAAATATGATATAATATAAAAATGTTCATTTAGAAATATAACGCATCATTAAAATTAAATGCAGCGATGAATGACGAGTGTGTCTAATGGGCCTTTGTGTGAATGCAATATATAAGTTACTGAATTTTATTTGATCCGTCGCTTAATGAAGATGTGTGCAGACAAAATTATTCTGAGCCCCATGTCTCATATTGTTCCTCATTTTACACACATTCACACATACACACAAACTCAAACACACTCCGATACCTTAGTAAGGAATCGTTCAAGACACTGTACACTGTGTACATCAGGCCCATACTGGAGTATGCAGCACCAGTTTGGAACCCACACCTGGTCAAGCACGTCAAGAAATTAGAGAAAGTACAAAGGTTTGCAATAAGGCTAGTTCCGGAGTTCAGGGAAATGTCCTACGAAGAAAGGTTGAGGGAAATCGGACTGACGACACTGGAGGACAGGAGGGTCAGGGAAAACATGATAACGACAAACAAAATACTGCGTGGAATAGATAAGGTGGACAGAGACAGGATGTTCGAGAGAGGGGGCACAGAAACAAGGGGTCACAATTGGAAGCTGAAGACTCAGACGAGCCACAGGGATGTTAGGAAGTATTTCTTCAGTCACAGAGTCGTCAGGAAGTTTAGTAGCCTAACAAGTGATGTAGTGGAGGCAGGAACCATACATATCTTTAAGACGAGGTATGACAAAGCTCAGGAAGCAGAGAAAGAGGACCCAGTAGCGATCAGTGAAGAGGCGGGGCCAGGAGCTGAGTCTCGGCTCCTGCAACCACAATTAGGTGAGTACATACACAGGGGGTCAGTTTTAGGACCGGTACTGTTTCTGGTATATGTAAATGACATGACTGGAGGGACAGACCCAGAAGTGTCCCTGTTTGCAGACGATATGAAGCTAATGAGGAGAATTCAATTGAATGGGGATGAGGCAAGATTACAAAGTGGCCTAGACATGAAGATCGGGGAAGGGCAAAAAGACCGCAAGCAGAGTACAGCGTAGGGGGCCAAAGACCGCAAACCTCACTTAAGGATAAGGATCTTGGGGTGAGTATAATACCGAGCACATCTGAGGCGCACGTCAACCAAATAACTACTGCAGCATATGGGCGACTAGCAAACCTAAGGATAGAATTCCGACACCTCAGTAAGGAATCGTTCAGTATTTTGTACAAAGTTGACGTCAGGCCCATACTGAAGTATGCAGTACCAGTTTGGAACCCACACCTGGTCAAGCACGTCAATAAATTAGAAAAAGTGCAAAGGTTTGCAGCAAGGCTAGTCCCGGAGCTGACGGGCTTGTCCTACGAGGAGAGGTTAAGGAAATCAACCTGACAACACTTAGAGGAAAGGAGGGGTATGTGGAACATGATAAGGACCTATAAAATACTGAAGCGCTGTATAGCCCTTGTGGCTTAGCGCTTCTTTTTGATTATAATAATAATAATATAAAATACTGAAGGAATTGACAAGGTAGATAGGGACAGAATGTTTCAGAAATGGGACATAGCTGGAAGATGAAAACTCAGATGAGTCACAAGGATGCTAGGAAGTATTTTTTCAGTCATAGAATTGTCAGGAAGTGGAACAGTCTGGAGAGGGATGTAGTGGAGGCAGGATCCATACATAACTTTAAGACGAGGTACGATAAAGCTCATGGAGCAGGGAGAGAGTGGACCTAGTAGCGACCAACGAAGAGGCTGGGCCAGGAGCTATAACTCGACCTCTGAAACCACTATTAGGTAAGTACACACGCACGCGCGCGCGTGTAATGCGTTTAGCTAAACCATTAGTTTAGAATTTCCTTAAATTGCTAAAATTGAGTGGTTCAGCAAAGGCATTTTTTTTTTTTAAATCTTTTTGTTATGGTAATTTGAATGCCTTTCCTCCCCCCGTCCCTCTGGCTGCGAGTTACCATTTCTTCCTGAGCGCAGTCTCGGGTAATGGAATATTTAACCTCAGGCATGACGGTATATATGGTAAATAGCGGAGGAATGCCATTACCCCCGCAGATTCCATCAAGAACGCTGACTAGTTGGACCGAGACATGACACGAAAGATACTTACAGCATACCCAATGATAAATGCAATCTGTAATTACCTATTTGTAATTATCTATTTGGGTTTGCAGAAGTTGAAAGAGTTGATATATAGCTCTTGGTCTCGCCTAGAGACTACGTCGCATCATCTATGTTTATCGTTTTATTAAATAGCATTGCGATTTTTGGATAACAAACTATAATGTTATGACATCTGATTAGTTGTCATGACTGACCTGTCACCAACGTATTCCTATTGTACAGAAACCATATCGTTATAATATTGGTTAGGAGAGTCCTGACAACCACCCACAGGATAAGTATTGGTTGCTTAATAAAGATGCTAACCTAACAGTTTTAAGACGGGTCTTATTTAAATTATTCCACTACTTTTTATTATAAATACTGTAGGTACATACTTTTTAAATTAAAAAAATAAAGGATTCAAGTAGTGCATAATTTTGCCTTGGTATTATTTTTACAACTATTAATATTATATATATGTTTTCCATTTGTTTTAAAATAAATAACGGACGTATTTTGATATCGTGTTCGTCCTCAGACAGTTATACTGACAGTATGACTGTCATTCACTGTCGATTGTACCTGAGGAAACAGTGCTCTATTTTTATATTCCCTCATTAATATTTTATACATCGACATCGCCTAGATAGTCTACAAGCCTCCGGATGCAACATCCCAGCAATTCCAGGAACAGCTGTTAAAAATTGACCACTGTCTGGAAAATCTTCCAGCTCCTGCACCCAACATCTTGCTCCTGGGGGATTTCAACTTAAGGCACCTAAAATGGAGGAATATAGCAAATAATATTGTTGCAGTAATAACACCAGGAGGCAGCTCTGATGAAAACTCACACTCACACGAGCTTTTAAATCTCTGCACAAAATTCAATTTAAACCAGCAAATAATAGAGCCTACTAGACTGGAGAATACACTAGACCTCATCTTCACTAACAATGATGATCTGATAAGAAATGTCACCATATCAAAAACAATATACTCAGATCACAACATAATTGAGGTTCAGACATGTATGCGTGGAGCCCCAGACCGACAAAATGAGACTAGTCACGAGGGAGCATTCACTAAATTCAACTTCAATAACAAAAACATAAAGTGGGACCAAGTAAACCAAGTCCTAACCGATATAAGCTGGGAAGATATACTAAGCAACACAGACCCAAACTTATGCCTAGAACAGATTAACTCGGTGGCACTCGATGTATGCACAAGGCTTATTCCTCTAAGAAAAAGAAGGAGTAGATGTAAAATAGAAAGAGACAGGCGCTCCCTTTACAGGCGACGGAAAAGAATAACAGAGCGGCTAAAAGAGGTCAATATATCTGAAATGCGCAGGGAGACACTGGTCAGAGAAATAGCAAGCATCGAACTTAAGCTAAAATAATCCTTTAGGAGTCAGGAATCGCGGGAAGAACTAAAAGCCATAAATGAAATCGAAAGAAACCCAAAGTATTTCTTCTCCTATGCCAAATCAAAATCGAGAACAACGTCCAGTATTGGGCCCCTACTTAAACAAGATGGGTCCTACACAGATGACAACAAGGAAATGAGTGAGCTACTCAAGTCCCAATATGACTCAGTTTTTAGCAAGCCGCTAACCAGACTGAGAGTCGAAGATCAAAATGAATTTTTTATGAGAGAGCCACAAAATTTGATTAACACAAGCCTATCCGATGTTATCCTGACGCCAAATGACTTCGAACAGGCGATAAATGACATGCCCATGCACTCTGCCCCAGGGCCAGACTCATGGAACTCTGTGTTCATCAAGAACTGCAAGAAGCCCCTATCACGAGCCTTTTCCATCCTATGGAGAGGGAGCATGGACACGGGGGTCGTCCCTCAGTTACTAAAAACAACAGACATAGCCCCACTCCACAAAGGGGGCAGTAAAGCAACAGCAAAGAACTACAGACCAATAGCACTAACATCCCATATCATAAAAATCTTTGAAAGGGTCCTAAGAAGCAAGATCACCACCCATCTAGAAACCCATCAGTTACACAACCCAGGGCAACATGGGTTTAGAACAGGTCGCTCCTGTCTGTCTCAACTACTGGATCACTACGACAAGGTCCTAAATGCACTAGAAGACAAAAAGAATGCAGATGTAATATATACAGACTTTGCAAAAGCCTTCGACAAGTGTGACCATGGCGTAATAGCGCACAAAATGCGCGCTAAAGGAATAACAGGAAAAGTCGGTCGATGGATCTATAATTTCCTCACTAACAGAACACAGAGAGTAGTCGTCAACAGAGTAAAGTCCGAGGCAGCTACGGTGAAAAGCTCTGTTCCACAAGGCACAGTACTAGCTCCCATCTTGTTCCTCATCCTCATATCCGACATAGACAAGGATGTCAGCCACAGCACCGTGTCTTCCTTTGCAGATGACACCCGAATCTGCATGACAGTGTCTTCCATTGCAGACACTGCAAGGCTCCAGGCGGACATCAACCAAATCTTTCAGTGGGCTGCAGAAAACAATATGAAGTTCAACGATGAGAAATTTCAATTACTCAGATATGGTAAACATGAGGAAATTAAATCTTCATCAGAGTACAAAACAAATTCTGGCCACAAAATAGAGCGAAACACCAACGTCAAAGACCTGGGAGTGATTATGTCGGAGGATCTCACCTTCAAGGACCATAACATTGTATCAATCGCATCTGCTAGAAAAATGACAGGATGGATAATGAGAACCTTCAAAACTAGGGAGGCCAAGCCCATGATGACACTCTTCAGGTCACTTGTTCTATCTAGGCTGGAATATTGCTGCACTCTAACAGCACCTTTCAAGGCAGGTGAAATTGCCGACCTAGAAAATGTACAGAGAACTTTCACGGCGCGCATAACGGAGATAAAACACCTCAATTACTGGGAGCGCTTGAGGTTTCTAAACCTGTATTCCCTGGAACGCAGGAGGGAGAGATACATGATTATATACACCTGGAAAATCCTAGAGGGACTAGTACCGAACTTGCACACGAAAATCACTCACTACGAAAGCAAAAGACTTGGCAGACGATGCACCATCCCCCCAATGAAAAGCAGGGGTGTCACTAGCACGTTAAGAGACCATACAATAAGTGTCAGGGGCCCGAGACTGTTCAACTGCCTCCCAGCACACATAAGGGGGATTACCAACAGACCCCTGGCAGTCTTCAAGCTGGCACTGGACAAGCACCTAAAGTCAGTTCCTGATCAGCCGGGCTGTGGCTCGTACGTTGGTTTGCGTGCAGCCAGCAGCAACAGCCTGGTTGATCAGGCGCTGATCCACCAGGAGGCCTGGTCACAGACCGGGCCGCGGGGGCGTTGACCCCCGAAATTCTCTCCAGGTAAACTCTCCAGATAAGTTTATCTGTCATTCTGAATAGCTTATATGAGATAGGTAACTTAAACAGTTGTTTTTTGCCGAGTTAGCATAAGGAAATTATTTCTCTTGTATTGCGTTTTCTTGACTGAAAAAATAATAAAATTTACTTTTAAAACCATATTTTTAGTTTTACTACAACTTTTATCTTTCAGATTATATATATATATATATATATATATATATATATATATATATATATATATATATATATATATATATATATGTGTGTGTGTATATATATATATATATATTTATATATATATATATATTTATATATATATATATATATTTATATATATATATATATATTTATATATAAGATTTAAGAGATACATTGTTGATATAAAGGTGGCATATAAGGTACATGTTGTTACGTGTGTATCACCGATTATAAGGCGAAAATCTCATCCAGCTCCTCAGAGCTGGGGCGTGTGCCCAAAATACAGCAGGCATTACCCCTTTGAACAGCTGCACTGAGCCGCTGGAACAGAAAACTAGCTGCCCTGGGATCCCTAGTTACCCTGATGAGTCTTTTTCCCAGCTCCTTAAGGAATTTAGATGCACTCTTTCCCCATGAGCCAAGGGTCTCTGAGCCTATGGGAACAAACATATAATGATGGGCAAGTTCTCTATATTTTCTAGACTTTTGGTACTCCCTGAAGCTGGCAGCTGCCCCTCCTTCCTCCCTGGTGTATTGGAGATAGGTATCAGCCAAGGTAGATGCACATGTATAGTCCCACACCACCTGCTTCCCATCTGTCCAGGCTTGAAGGGTGATACCATCTGGACGCTTCTGGCTGCCATCAGATCTGCATAGTTGGGGTGGCTCCCTTACTGCTGGGCATCCAGCTGTTGTGAGGCTCCTCTTGATAATGTTATTAACCTCCTCATGTCTTGCAATCTTTCCCTCGGATTTACGGCACACAAGACCATGGTACCCGAATCGGTGGTCTGCAGCTTCACTGCCACAAATACACCTGTGTTCGGCGAGAATAGGGGCGGCAAGTCGAAGGGCAACACCGATGCGGATGGTCTGTGGGTCGAGGCGTGTGCCAAGGCTGGAGTTGGGAGCAGCCAACAAAGTCCCCAGCATGAGGGGCTCTCACTGCCAGGAGGCGGGCTCTATCCTTCCCTGACACACTCTGAAGCATTGTTGAGGCTATATTTTCCACTATTGGACCATCCCAGTGCGATTGTTTGTAGTTGTTGGGGGGAGCAGGTCTGGTTTCAGAGCCCGTTAGATTATCCCAGATCATTGCTCCGTCAATGAATTTTTGGTCCTGGACTCCAATCTTGTCCCTAAGATGTTCAGGGAGAATCGCTGCTACAAGCTCTCTGGATGCAATACACGAGGACAGAAAAGCAGGTAACGCAATCTGTGATGACTTGCGGACACCAATGCCTCTTAGTCTGACTGGAAGTGTAGCTTGGTTCCATTGCCCGTCTTCTAGAGTAGGGTTAAGTACTTTCGTAAAAATCTGCCTCAGAATGCTGTCATATTCGTGCAGTATAGGGTTATCATATGAAGGTGCACATCTTAGGAAATATGTCAATCTGGGCAGACTCAAGCACTTTGTGAGAAGGTACAAGGCATCGTGGGTCTCCAGATTGCCTATTCGTTGTTCCATTCTCCTTAACTCTTCCAATTTCTTCCTGAGAATCGTGTCAATGGCATTGTTTCCCAGAGGTGCTCCTAGCAAGACACTATTTGTGGGGGCAATGACTGCTGCTCCTGGTATTTTTGATCTCACTGCATTTATCACTCGTTGACTGACTGAGATGATTTCACATTTGGATGGATTCAGGATGAGACCCATTTCCTGTCCCCGTGTCATTACCTGTGTAAGGTCATGTAGGAGGGACTCCTTTGTACCTGCTAGTGTGCCATCATCTAGGAACCAGATGTTTAGCTCGCTGGTCAGTCTGACTATGATTTCCCTAACTGCTATACAGAAGAGAAATGGTGCAATAGGATCTCCTTGTTGGACACCCTCCGATGATGTGATTTCATGCTCTCCAAAGAGCAGCAGTGATTCCTTGCTATATATATATATATATATATATATATATATATATATATATATATATATATATATATATATATATATATATATATATATATATATATATATGCAAAACAACCACTCTGAAAGAATAGAGAAATTCCAAGCGCTTTCGTGACTACTCACATTATCAAGTTCCTTGATAATGTGAGTAGTCAGGAAAGCGCTTGGAATTTCTCTATTCTTTCAGAGTGGTTATTTTGCATATTTTGAAATCATCTGTTTACTGTGATCTTATTGCATATATATATATATATATATATATATATATATATATATATATATATATATATATATATATATATATATATATATATATATATATATATATATATATACATATATATATTTATATATATATATATATATATATATATATATATATTATATATATATATATTATATATATATATATATATGACTCAAGAAATCGTAATGACACGATTGCAAATAAACCGCGGGTTCAATCCCGGCCGGGGGTATGGTAAATATACATATATATAAATATATATATACATATATATAAATATACATATATATAAATATATATATACATATATATAAATATATATATATACACACACACACACACACACACACACACACACACACACACACACACACACACACACACACACACACATACGTATATATTGGCTTGGCCTAAATTTCATGTCTCAGGCTGTAATTCATTTAGGGTAACTGAGAGTAACATCTTGGCACACCCTGGAGGGTATTACATATTACGAGACTATAACACTGCCGTTGTTGATCAGAGAATAAGTAGTTACTCGTGAAGCGTCAAGGCCAAGTCGTGGACAGCAAAAGGCCCATACGCTTTTTGTATTCCATCGTCATCAACAACATAATCATCATAATCTTAACTGTAGGCAATGGATGTGTTTCTACTTCACTCTTTCTAAGACGGTCTTCTAGGGCGGTGCCTTGATGCCGGTGAAGGGCTCTTGATCCAAGGACTTGTAACTACCCTTCCTACAGCCCGTTCCTGATTGTTTCCCAGTTCCCCAGGCGCTGTGACCACTGAACCTCTATAGAGCTTCCCAACAAATATAATAATACAATCACTTAAAATAATAACATCAATAATAATGTAAAATAATAATGATTCCAAGACTCCTTGCGCTCTGCATGTTAACAAGAGCTAATTATATTGTCGAGTTTTTCGCCTCTTACAGCCCGAGATGATTTTTGAGTATGTGGACGTGTAGTGAGGCGACCCATGGACGAGCAAGCGTAGCCAACAGGCAAATTATGATTATATTCACGAGGAAGTGATAAGCCCGTAGGGGTCATTACAGCGCCTGGGGGAGGAGGAGGAAATCAGGTTGGATGCAAGAAAGGTGGAGGGTAACTCAAATACATTGGATCGAGAGCCCTTCACCAACATCAAAGCACCTTCCTTGTAGGTAATAAGGTTCATTAAACACACGTTCCACAAGAATCTCATAAATCTTGAATAATATTTATCCTCTGTGTATTCAGAAGCTAAGTTGCGTATAACCCCGAATATATGATCCTCGTTAGCCATGCTTATGCCTTATGAGTTAATAAATTAGTGTGGTATGTGTGCCTGTCAAAGCTGGGAGTATCTGACAACAAAGAAACATTTCTCATGCGCAGATTAACGCAAGAACCGCTGCATGGGCGCCTAATTGTTATTTTTTTTTTGGCATCTGGGGCAGCGTATGCGAGACACTTTAATCGTCGTGTAATTGTTATACATCATCATTAAGGGTATTTAGCCGTCCATAAATTAAAGGATAACTACACCTTCTTGGGCCGGCCTGTATCTCAATTATGGAAAGGTCTGATCATCTATACAAGGGTGATGTAATGGCCGCCGCTCACGAGATGACTCCTGCTGTCACATTGTTTCTTACTCTATGTGTGGTCTTCCAACCTCACGAGAGAGCCTGCGCTCCTGCGTTGAAAAAAAAGATGCCAAAACGTAGGTGATATATACTGGTTGGTTGGTTGGCTTATTGGCCTCTCGAGTATGCGAGGGTTAGGGCAGTATTCAACCTGTTCACCACCAACGATACTTTAATCTTTAAAACAGGGATTAAAGTAAATTAATCGTATACACAGTACTGAACATGAAATTCAAAGGTGCATACATGAAGTTTGCCACATTAGCTGAAATGTGTTCCACCTTCCACCCATTTCCCGAAATGAGTGAGCTCCATCTTGACTGAAGTCCTCCACTTTCTCTGAAGTGTCTTCTACCTTCCCTGAAGTTTCTTCCACCTCTCCTAAAGTGTCTTCCACCTTTGAAGTGCGTTCCACTTTCGTCATGAAGAGTACACTATTAACCCGGAATTCAGAGAAGAATCTTTAGACGACGTTTCAGTTGGTCATGGACCATTATCAAGAAACGACAGTCCATGGCGCACTGAAACGTCCTCTGAAGCCGCCTCTCCATAACTATGGATTAATGGTAAACTATTCCAGCCACGGTATTGTGACTTTTATTCTCCCTGTTGTCATACAGAAACACATTACGATTAATAAATTTCCTCGCCTGATTTCAAGATGCTAGTTTAATCATTATTATGAACCCTGACTGCCTTTTGCAGATAACTCATAAACATTAAAATGGTATAAAATACCGACAGATTGTTAGGTAAGACACATATGCAACAGTTAGGTATCTTTATTTCGAAACGTTTCGCCTACACAGTAGGCTTCTTCAGTCGAGTACAGAAAGGTTGATAGAAGCAGAAGATACTTGAAGACGATGTAATCAGTCCATCACCCTTAAAGTTTTGAGGTGGTCAGTCCCTCAGTCTGGAGAAGAGCATTGTTCCGTTGTCTGAAACAATATGAAGTTGAAGTGACAGGATGGGGCTTTATATAGTGCCAGGAGGTGAGACATAGGTTGCTTTGGGAGGGCAGGTCCCTCTCAAACCCAGCCGTTCTCAATAGTAGAGGTTGTCGAAGTTGATGGTCTGTACCAAGATACCCTTGTGTTGCAGTGTCTGACAGAATGAACATTAAAATGGTATAAAATACCGACAGATTGTTAGGTAAGACACATATGCAACAGTTAGGTATCTTTATTTCGAAACGTTTCGCCTACACAGTAGGCTTCTTCAGTCGAGTACAGAAAGGTTGATAGAAGCAGAAGATACTTGAAGACGATGTAATCAGTCCATCACCCTTAAAGTTTTGAGGTGGTCAGTCCCTCAGTCTGGAGAAGAGCATTGTTCCGTTGTCTGAAACAATATGAAGTTGAAGTGACAGGATGGGGCTTTATATAGTGCCAGGAGGTGAGACATAGGTTGCTTTGGGAGGGCAGGTCCCTCTCAAACCCAGCCGTTCTCAATAGTAGAGGTTGTCGAAGTTGATGGTCTGTACCAAGATACCCTTGTGTTGCAGTGTCTGACAGAATGAACATAAAGATACCTAATGAAATAAAGATACCTAACTGTTGCATATGTGTCTTACCTAACAATCTGTCGGTATTTTATACCATTTTAATGTTCATTCTGTCAGACACTGCAACACAAGGGTATCTTGGTACAGACCATCAACTTCGACAACCTCTACTATTGAGAACGGCTGGGTTTGAGAGGGACCTGCCCTCCCAAAGCAACCTATGTCTCACCTCCTGGCACTATATAAAGCCCCATCCTGTCACTTCAACTTCATATTGTTTCAGACAACGGAACAATGCTCTTCTCCAGACTGAGGGACTGACCACCTCAAAACTTTAAGGGTGATGGACTGATTACATCGTCTTCAAGTATCTTCTGCTTCTATCAACCTTTCTGTACTCGACTGAAGAAGCCTACTGTGTAGGCGAAACGTTTCGAAATAAAGATACCTAACTGTTGCATATGTGTCTTACCTAACAATCTGTCGGTATTTTATACCATTTTAATGTTCATTCTGTCAGACACTGCAACACAAGGGTATCTTGGTACAGACCATCAACTTCGACAACCTCTACTATTGAGAACGGCTGGGTTTGAGAGGGACCTGCCCTCCCAAAGCAACCTATGTCTCACCTCCTGGCACTATATAAAGCCCCATCCTGTCACTTCAACTTCATATTGTTTCAGACAACGGAACAATGCTCTTCTCCAGACTGAGGGACTGACCACCTCAAAACTTTAAGGGTGATGGACTGATTACATCGTCTTCAAGTATCTTCTGCTTCTATCAACCTTTCTGTACTCGACTGAAGAAGCCTACTGTGTAGGCGAAACGTTTCGAAATAAAGATACCTAACTGTTGCATATGTGTCTTACCTAACAATCTGTCGGTATTTTATACCATTTTAATGTTCATTCTGTCAGACACTGCAACACAAGGGTATCTTGGTACAGACCATCAACTTCGACAACCTCTACTATTGAGAACGGCTGGGTTTGAGAGGGACCTGCCCTCCCAAAGCAACCTATGTCTCACCTCCTGGCACTATATAAGGCCCCATCCTGTCACTTCAACTTCATATCGTTTCAGACAACGGAACAATGCTCTTCTCCAGACTGAGGGACTGACCACCTCAAAACTTTAAGGGTGATGGACTGATTACATCGTCTTCAAGTATCTTCTGCTTCTATCAACCTTTCTGTACTCGACTGAAGAAGCCTACTGTGTAGGCGAAACGTTTCGAAATAAAGATACCTAACTGTTGCATATGTGTCTTACCTAACAATCTGTCGGTATTTTATACCATTTTAATGTTCATTCTGTCAGACACTGCAACACAAGGGTATCTTGGTACAGACCATCAACTTCGACAACCTCTACTATTGAGAACGGCTGGGTTTGAGAGGGACCTGCCCTCCCAAAGCAACCTATGTCTCACCTCCTGGCACTATATAAAGCCCCATCCTGTCACTTCAACTTCATATTGTTTCAGACAACGGAACAATGCTCTTCTCCAAACTGAGGGACTGACCACCTCAAAACTTTAAGGGTGATGGACTGATTACATCGTCTTCAAGTATCTTCTGCTTCTATCAACCTTTCTGTACTCGACTGAAGAAGCCTACTGTGTAGGCGAAACGTTTCGAAATAAAGATACCTAACTGTTGCATATGTGTCTTACCTAACAACTCATAAACACTTGTTTACATTCAACCATACCTTGCTAAAATAATGGTAATATAAATAATTTATGAGATGGCAAGGAAGAAAGACTATTGTTTCTTATGAGGCACAACACTGACCTGGTAAAGATCAAACTGTCTTGCGCCTTTATATTTTTTTGAGCGTACTGGGGGTGGGGGTCATCTTTCCCTGGGACCCGGTCTCAGACCAGTTCTTCCTGGTTAATAGCGTGACCAGTAAGGCTTTTTTTTTTTTTTTTTTTAACTAGCAGCACGCAGTCCAACGTGGGCACTAGAGACT
The DNA here is from genome assembly GCF_038502225.1 of Cherax quadricarinatus. NCBI lineage: Eukaryota > Metazoa > Arthropoda > Malacostraca > Decapoda > Parastacidae > Cherax > Cherax quadricarinatus. The sequence continues at coordinate 461,081 of NC_091331.1, forward strand.
GGCTGATATTTTTTAATATTAAATTATGCTTAAAAGGTGGGATGACTTCAATTGGGAAAAGGGGGACGGTTGCCCCGTCAACCTTGGTGGTGGTGTGATTGGTGTAGAGGCGGACGAGGAGCACAACGGAACCAAGTCTTTCTCAGGTCTTGAACGAGGTTCTCCGTAGATAGCGCGAGGCTTCTGTTAGGCTTCTGATGGGATGACGGGGGTGGTAGTAGGGGGAAGAGATGGGAATAAAATTCAGATTCGATTTTGCCGCCGACGCAGCTAGTTTATTGTGCACCTCATATCCATCCTGTTAGGGGATGCAAGAACGTGTAGATAAACTATAGGCCTATTAACTAGGCCGAAAAATGAGTGGGAGAAGGGGAATAAATGAGAGGAAAAGGAATAAGGAAGAAGGGGAAAAAGGGAGGGGAAGGCAAGAAAAGAACGGGGAGTAAGGCGACGACTAATGGATGGGGAGAAAAAGAGCAAGGAGGGAAAACATCAAAGGAAGAGGAATGAAGGTGGGGTAAGAGGAATAAGGGAAGAGATGAATGAAGCGGGAAGTAGAGAGGAAGGGATGGGCGGAAAAGGGAGAGTGTAAGAGAGAGAGGGAGAAAGTGGAAGGAAGAAATGCTGAGGGGAAGAGGAAGGATGAAAGGATGGGGGAAGGGGAATGAGAGGAGAGGGAAGAACGAAGGAAAAGGAGGAGTGAGGGAGAATGGAGGCGTCGAGCAATGGGATGCAAAGAAGAGACAGGATAAGGAAGGGTAGAGAGCATCAGGATACAGCAGATGCTGCGTCATGCCGCCTCAATCACTCTTCTGGAGATGAAGCAAAAAAATACCTGGAAGAAAATTCCATTAATCTCGTGAAGATGATGTTGAGAGGTAATGATAGGACGGTGTGGGTGTGGCTGTGGTCTGGAGTGAGGCTCACCTGCCCGGGATATGCATTATGAGTAATGTGATGCCTTCAACCACACTAGTACTTGCTGATTATATATATATATATATATATATATATATATATATATATATATATATATATATATATATATATATATATATATATATATATATATATATATATATATATATATATTATATATATATATATATATTATATATATATATATTATATTATATATATATATTATATATATATATATATATATATATATATATATATATATATATATATAATATATATATTTATATATATATATATATATATATATATATATATATATATATATATATATATATATATATATATCCGTGGACTGCTTGCAGAGGCAAAGGCAATGTTCGCGGCTTTCACTGAGACCCACATAAAGGATCACTTGGACAATGAAATATGGATCCCAGGTTACAACCTATACAGATGTGACAGAGTGAACAGGCAAAAGGGGGGGGTTAGCCTGTACATTGCAGAGTCACTTGTTTGCACAGAACTGCTTAATGCCTCAAATGACGTAGTGGAAGTTTTAGCAGTAAAGGTCGAGAACCAAAACCTAGTCATTGTGGTAGTCTACAAGCCTCCGGATGCAACATCCCAGCAATTCCAGGAACAGCTGTTAAAAATTGACCACTGTCTAGAAAATCTTCAAGCTCCTGCACCCAACATCTTGCTCCTGGGGGATTTCAACTTAAGGCACCTAAAATGGAGGAATATAGCAAATAATATTGTTGCAGTAATAACACCAGGAGGCAGCTCTGATGAAAACTCACACTCACACGAGCTTTTAAATCTCTGCACAAAATTCAATTTAAACCAGCAAATAATAGAGCCTACTAGACTGGAGAATACACTAGACCTCATCTTCACTAACAATGATGATCTGATAAGAAATGTCACCATATCAAAAACAATATACTCAGATCACAACATAATTGAGGTTCAGACATGTATGCGTGGAGCCCCAGACCGACAAAATGAGACTAGTCACGAGGGAGCATTCACCAAATTCAACTTCAATAACAAAAACATAAAGTGGGACCAAGTAAACCAAGTCCTAACCGATATAAGCTGGGAAGATATACTAAGCAACACAGACCCAAACTTATGCCTAGAACAGATTAACTCGGTGGCACTCGATGTATGCACAAGGCTTATTCCTCTAAGAAAAAGGAGGAGTAGATGTAAAATAGAAAGAGACAGGCGCTCCCTTTACAGGCGACGGAAAAGAATAACAGAGCGGCTAAAAGAGGTCAATATATCTGAAATGCGCAGGGAGACACTGGTCAGAGAAATAGCAAGCATCGAACTTAAGCTAAAAGAATCCTTTAGGAGTCAGGAATCGCGGGAAGAACTAAAAGCCATAAATGAAATCGAAAGAAACCCAAAGTATTTCTTCTCCTATGCCAAATCAAAATCGAGAACAACGTCCAGTATTGGGCCCCTACTTAAACAAGATGGGTCCTACACAGATGACAGCAAGGAAATGAGTGAGCTACTCAAGTCCCAATATGACTCAGTTTTTAGCAAGCCGCTAACCAGACTGAGAGTCGAAGATCAAAATGAATTTTTTATGAGAGAGCCACAAAATTTGATTAACACAAGCCTATCCGATGTTATCCTGACGCCAAATGACTTCGAACAGGCGATAAATGACATGCCCATGCACTCTGCCCCAGGGCCAGACTCATGGAACTCTGTGTTCATCAAGAACTGCAAGAAGCCCCTATCACGAGCCTTTTCCATCCTATGGAGAGGGAGCATGGACACGGGGGTCGTCCCTCAGTTACTAAAAACAACAGACATAGCCCCACTCCACAAAGGGGGCAGTAAAGCAACAGCAAAGAACTACAGACCAATAGCACTAACATCCCATATCATAAAAATCTTTGAAAGGGTCCTAAGAAGCAAGATCACCACCCATCTAGAAACCCATCAGTTACACAACCCAGGGCAACATGGGTTTAGAACAGGTCGCTCCTGTCTGTCTCAACTACTGGATCACTACGACAAGGTCCTAAATGCACTAGAAGACAAAAAGAATGCAGATGTAATATATACAGACTTTGCAAAAGCCTTCGACAAGTGTGACCATGGCGTAATAGCGCACAAAATGCGCGCTAAAGCAATAACAGGAAAAGTCGGTCGATGGATCTATAATTTCCTCACTAACAGAACACAGAGAGTAGTCGTCAACAGAGTAAAGTCCGAGGCAGCTACGGTGAAAAGCTCTGTTCCACAAGGCACAGTACTAGCTCCCATCTTGTTCCTCATCCTCATATCCGACATAGACAAGGATGTCAGCCACAGCACCGTGTCTTCCTTTGCAGATGACACCCGAATCTGCATGACAGTGTCTTCCATTGCAGACACTGCAAGGCTCCAGGCGGACATCAACCAAATCTTTCAGTGGGCTGCAGAAAACAATATGAAGTTCAACGATGAGAAATTTCAATTACTCAGATATGGTAAACATGAGGAAATTAAATCTTCATCAGAGTACAAAACAAATTCTGGCCACAAAATAGAGCGAAACACCAACGTCAAAGACCTGGGAGTGATTATGTCGGAGGATCTCACCTTCAAGGACCATAACATTGTATCAATCGCATCTGCTAGAAAAATGACAGGATGGATAATGAGAACCTTCAAAACTAGGGAGGCCAAGCCCATGATGACACTCTTCAGGTCACTTGTTCTATCTAGGCTGGAATATTGCTGCACTCTAACAGCACCTTTCAAGGCAGGTGAAATTGCCGACCTAGAAAATGTACAGAGAACTTTCACGGCGCGCATAACGGAGATAAAACACCTCAATTACTGGGAGCGCTTGAGGTTTCTAAACCTGTATTCCCTGGAACGCAGGAGGGAGAGATACATGATTATATACACCTGGAAAATCCTAGAGGGACTAGTACCGAACTTGCACACGAAAATCACTCACTACGAAAGCAAAAGACTTGGCAGACGATGCACCATCCCCCCAATGAAAAGCAGGGGTGTCACTAGCACGTTAAGAGACCATACAATAAGTGTCAGGGGCCCGAGACTGTTCAACTGCCTCCCAGCACACATAAGGGGGATTACCAACAGACCCCTGGCAGTCTTCAAGCTGGCACTGGACAAGCACCTAAAGTCAGTTCCTGATCAGCCGGGCTGTGGCTCGTACGTTGGTTTGCGTGCAGCAACAGCCTGGTTGATCAGGCGCTGATCCACCAGGAGGCCTGGTCACAGACCGGGCCGCGGGGGCGTTGACCCCCGAAACTCTCTCCAGGTAAACTCTCCAGGTAATATATATATATATATATATATATATATATATTAGCTTAGAAGCTCCCACACCTCCGTATATATATATATATATATATATATATATATATATATATATATATATATATATATATATATATATATATGTGTGTGTGTGTGTGTGTGTGTGTGTGTGTCGTGCCGAGTATGTAAAACTGGTCAATTAGCAAGAACTCATTTAAAATTAAGTTCTTTCTAAAAAATTCTCTTATACGTTTAAAGATTTATTTTTTTCATTAATGTTAATGTAAAAATTTTTAATTTTGCTCCAAAAGAATCTTAGAAAACTTACCTAACCTTATTATAACAAGAACAATTTATGTTAACCTAACCCAACTAAATATATTTTAGATTTGTTTACAATAATTTAATACTAAACAAACACAGTGAAATGTATTTTTTTCGTTAGGTTCAGAATTATTTTGGCGAAATTACTGCATACACAAATTTTCGCTTGTCCTATATGGCAAGATGAGCTTTGCTATTTAAGCGAAGATCGCAAATTCTGCCTATTCGGCACGATATATATATATATAACAACACTGCGCTAGCCAAGGATTCGAACTCATGTTGTACTGGCCTGCCTCATGGTAAGCGAGAACCACATGACGCTTTAAACCACAGGACCACCCAAACCTACAAGAATGGCGCAGCCAGCAATGTTAGCTGTTGCGCCGCTATCCGAGGGCATACGGAGGTGTGGGAGCTTCTAAGCTAATTTCATTCTCATCCCTGTTTGGTGTACTAGTCTCACGAGCAGCATTTATATATTATTGTAACCACGAACGAGTGGTATTGATCAATAACAACACTGCGCTAGCCAAGGATTCGAATCCGTTTCTAGCGCATTGTTATTGATCAATACCACTCGTTCGTGGTTACAATAATATATATATATATATATATATATATATATATATATATATATATATATATATATATATATATATATATATATATAAGATCATAAGATCTACGGCACACAAGACCATGGTACCCAAATAGATCTGCCGATTCACTGCCGCAAATACACCTGTGTTCGGCGAGAATAGGGGCGGCAAGTCGAAGGGCACCAACAATGCGGATGATCGAGACGTGTGCCAAGGGAGGAGTTGGGAACAGCCAACAGAAAGTTCCCTGCATGAGGAGCTCTCACTGCTAGGTGGGCTATATCTTTCTCCAACACACTCTGAAGCAATGAAGCCACATTCTCCACTATTGGGCCATCCTAGTGCACTGTAATTGTTGGGGGTGCAGGTCTACTTTGAGAGCCCGATATATATATATATATACACACACACACGAAAGGTCTAGGGCTATCATTCTACTCCCCCGTGGTTGATATATATATATATATATATATATATATATATATATATATATATATATATATATATATATATATATATATATATGGAAGGAATTCGCGAGAGCATGCGAAATATACACAAACACTGATCTCTGGCTGAAGGAGACTCGAACCTACGAACCTTAGGACAAGGTACGCAGTGCTTTACCAATCTACCCACACTGGACAATACCTTGGTGTGTAGCATGCGCTACACGTTTGATCCAAGGCAGCCAGCTTTCAGGGAGAAGGCTTACAGCTTTTCATCTCATCCCCTGCATGCATCAGCATCAGTGTTTGTGTATATTTCGCATGCTCCCGCGAATTCCTTGCATTGTTAAATCTCTAGTAAGGTTGATGCATGCAGGGGATGAGATGAAAAGCTGTAAGCCTTCTCCCTGAAAGCTGGCTGCCTTGGATCAAACGTGTAGCGCATGCTACACGCCAAGGTATTGTCCAGTGTGGATAGATTGGTAAAGCACTGCGTACCTTGTCCTAAGGTTCGCAGGTTCGAGTCTCCTTCAGCCAGAGATCAGTGTTTGTGTATATTTCGCATGCTCCCGCGAATTCCTTGCATTGTTAAATCTCTAGTAAGGCTGATGCATGCAGGGGATGAGATGAAAAGCTGTAAGCCTTCTCCCTGAAAGCTGGCTGCCTTGGATCAAACGTGTAGCGCATGCTACACGCCAAGGTATTGTCCAGTGTGGGTAGATTGGTAAAGCACTGCGTACCTTGTCCTAAGGTTCGTAGGTTCGAGTCTCCTTCAGCCAGTGATCAGTGTTTATATATATATATATATATATTATATTTATATATATATATATATATATATATATATATATACATATATATATATATTGTGTGTGTGTGTGTGTGTGTCATGCCTAATATGTAAAATTGGTCAATTAGCAAGAACTCATTTAAATTAAGTCCTTTCTAAAATTTTCTCTTTTACGTTTAAAGATATATTTTTTTCATTAATGTTAATGTAAAAATTTATAATTTTGCACCAAAAGAATCTTAGAAAACTTACCTAACCTTATTATAACAAGCTCAATTTATTTTAGCCTAATGCAACTAAATATATTTTAGATACTTTTACAATAGTTTGATAATAAACAAACACAATGACATATTTTTTTTCGTTAGGTTCAGAATGATTTTTGCGAAATTATTGCATACACAAATTTTCGCTTCTCTTATATGGCAAGATGAGCGTTGCTATTTAAGCCAAGATCGCAAGTTTTACATATTCGGCACGATGTTATATATATATATATATATATATATATATATATATATATATATATATATATATATATATATATATATATATATATATATATATATATATATATATATATATATATATATATATATAACATTCACAACACAAAAGTAATTTGATAGCAGAGATAGTTGTAATTTAAATTCAACATTAAAAGTTCATTAACACTAAGTCAGTCAGCATATCTTCCAAGTCAGCAGTCATGTCTATAGTATCAAGAGTCTTATAGTCCCTCTAAGAGTGTATGCTTTCACTCAAGCGTATATCCGCACTCTGTGCACACCGCCGCCTTCCATGTTTGGCTCTAATTATACCCTTGTTTATTGTTCTAGTGCCACATCGCGCCGCTGGTGAATAAAATAATAGTCTTTCTCCTCTTGGTACTCTTACCTGGGAGGATTAAGGTTGTAAATAACATAGGGTGGTATTTTCTGAGCTGACTCGTAGGTTAATATTGTAGGTGACAGAATTGTTCACTTACCTTTCGGAATAGGGAAAATGTTTGTTGCTCACCTGTTCTCCTGATCCCTGCTGCCTTGTTCTATAGGTAAATGATCACGGACGAGAGGTTACAACAGATACAAATACACATGTGTAAATATAACTCGCATACATGCACTTCCTGATGTATATATATCACGGGTGTAGCAACATACTACTAGATTGGTTTGTTAATGATGTTTAGAGACTATTGATAACACAAGTGTCATTAAGGCTGCATGTATCTTGCTGATCAACCATCAAGAATACTTTAATACCTGAAGTATTGATTAAATAAACACTTAATGAGAGAAAGAGACATACGCCTCTCAGTGTATATATGCTGGTTGTAGCAAGAAAGATATCACTTAACATACCAAATATACAAACGAGGATTGACTGCGATATCATAATAATAATGTTTATTTATTATTGTAATAACAGGAAACGTTAAACTCGTACTAGTCATTCAGCAGTGGAGTAGTGCAGACTCGATCTTACCTCCGCTAATAGCAAGGGGAAGAGCGAGAGACACTGGGGAAGCTCTAAACCCGAAAGGGTATTGTACAGAGCCTGGGAAATGGGAGGTAACCAGGCTCGATTAGAGGAAATGGAAAGGTGCGCCAGTTCCTTGGATCAAGAGCCCTTCCTCTTCTCTCCATCTCTATGCTACACTTTCTTTCCCCTTTCATTCTCTCCCTCTCCCTTTCCCCTTTCGTTCTGCAGCATCTCTCCCTGAAATTCCTGAGGCACACACGGACACGTAATGGCTTCTTAGGTAAACACAGACAAGTACTGGCTTTTGGGGCAGACACGGACACATACTGCCTCTTTAGGTAAACGTAACACATACTAACTCCTTAAGTAAGCACGTACACGTACCTACTTAAAAAATAATGGTCTGACAAACTCCTGCGTCACTCCCCACCACCAATTAAGTGGAGCACAACAGAGCGTCCTTTGAGAGCTGCGTTATCCAATCCCCGACCCAGTCTGGAGAGGATTTTTTTTTTTAATCAAAGCTGGAGAGGATGCGTTCGTTCTGTCCGAATTGACTCAGTTGGAGAGGATTCCTTCCCCCCCCCCCCGTGTTATGTGAAATATGAGCCCAAATCAGTAAAGGGTTACTTCGTCTTAATCGAACTCTAAGCTCCGTCTGACGAGGATTTTCTCGTGTTATGCGGATTGTGGTTCCTCCTTCTGAAGATGATTACTTCGTTATCCAAACTGTATAAATATCACGAGAGGATCACTCAGTGTTATCTGGACTGTGGTTCCATTTGCTCCACCTATAAAGGATTTCTTCTTATACGATTTCTGGACTCCAGTTGGAAAGGAACATTTCGTCTTATCCGAGCTCTGTTTTCGATATAAAAGCATTTGTTCCTGTTATCTGAAGCCATGAACAGATTCATAAGGGGGTTTTGGTTCCTGGAAGCACACTTGTGAGGGGAGGAGTCGCACTGAGAGAGACTAAAGAACAAGATCCTTGGCCGGTTATTTGGACCGTATTTAGCCACGAGTAAATATGTACAACTTACTGAGGTGTTCACGCAGCGTGCTCAGGCAAGGGCCAATGAACTGGAAAAAATAAGTTCACTCCTTAAACGACAGAGCATGACCTCTTGAGCACGAGAGAGAGAGAATTTACTTGACTTTCATGTTAACTAAATTAATTTTCATTGCCACAATAATTAAATGAGCAAACCGAAAAGTAACAGAATAAACCAAGAATAAAAGGTAACCAATGACGTTTAGTGTCGAATTAAAAAAAAGAGCAACAATATGAAGCAGTTGGGAGTCAGTTATGGTGACTTCACTCGAACAGTTAAAGTCCCTCACACTCGAGTTACTCACACAGTTGACACACAACTCTCGACTCGACTCTCAGTCGATAGATTTTTCTGACAGTATAAAGAAAAAGAGTTGACGCTCGTCTATATATGTAAAGGAGCTGAGACAAGGCCTCTTCTCCCCAACCACAGCAGCACCCAGCAAACACCTGGGTGAGTACACACGTCATCAACAAACACAGTAGCACCAAGCAAGCAACTCAGTGAGTACACACGTCATCAACATAGGAAGAACAAGAGGCCACAGTTGTAAACTGAGACAAAAAGTGATGTCGAAAAAAAACACTAGACAATTGTTCTTCACAAATAGAATGGTAGATAGAGTGCCTGAACAGAGCTACGAGAGAAGACATTAAGCGTTACAACCACTAGAAACTTTCAACATTCTCATGACAAGCAGTGAAGAAGTGACACCACCAGCATTACTCTTTGTCCGTAACTACAAAAATAAGTAATTACATACTGCACTTGTGCCTCTCATCACTACCTGGGACACACAAGTGGTCAATTTTTTCCTCCGGTGGAGGTGCGACGAGGTGTGTGTGTGTGCGAGGGGTCGAAGAAGCGGTTGTGGTGGTGACGTGTGGTCATGGAGGAGTGGATGATGAAGTGTGGTGAGATGGTCGATGTTCTCGATCAGTACTGGCAAGAATATCCAGGAGGAGTAGGGTAGGGGGCTGCTGCCGTTGGCTACCCGTGATGTAATATAATAGCTGAACTTCTGACTGTTCACTAACTTCAGTCAATTCAGGATACCTTGGAAACATAACAGCTGCCTACAAAGATTATTTGGGTTAGACATGTGAGTCATTTCGCCAAAGGACAGGTGTAGCTTCGCTCCTCCCGTCTTCAAATTGGTCATCTCGTCTCCAAATGCAGACACAGACGCTACCGAACGAACTGTATAATCTTCAGCAGATGTTTGTGGTATCATTTCTTACAAAATATGTGACATGTTGACCATTAGATGGCGCCGGGAGAATAGATTTCTCACAGGCATTGGTAGGGCCTTCGACTCGCACACAGGACCCGGGCTAGTCCCCTTGCGTTTGCTGCCCTCGTTTACTTAGATGTAAATAGGTATCTCAGTGTTAGCCGACTGTTGTGGGTGGCATCCTGGTGGGTGGTAGCCGACTGTTGTGGGTGGCAACCTGGTGGGTGGTAGAGTGGGCTGGCTTTTGAAATGAAATGAAGTAGTATAAGAGCTCTTAAACTGTGAATGATCGTACGTATGATAACAGCTTTTAGGCTGTAAACGAGCTGGACTAGGATAACAGTTTCTATCCTACAAATGAGCTAAGGCAGGATAACAGCTCTTATCCTATAAATTCAACGGCATAAAAATAATGTTTCAGAACACGTATAAGGTGTTCGTTTGTTCCACATAATGTCTGTGGATGGAAAAAAATAGATATTAATGGCGTTATATTCTAAGAATTAAGAACACAAACACACTGTCTGTGAGAAGATAGTGTTTTGTCAGTGGCAAGTAGCGATTATGAAGTGCAGATACGTAACTCACAAGCTCCCCCGAGCAGGAACCTTGCAAGGATATCTGAGGAAATGCACCAGAGCACACATGCTATTGTCGTATTAAATAATAATGTATGTTGTTAAACACCATTAAATTACCAGATGTGATACAGTCGTCTTGTAAGATGATTATATATATATATATATATATATATATATATATATATATATATATATATATATATATATATATATATATATATATATATATATATATATATATATATATATATATGTCGTGCCGAATAGGCAGAACTTGCAATCTAGGCTTAAATAGCAACGCTCATCTTGCCATATAGGACAAACGAAAATTTGTGTATGCAATAATTTCGCCAAAATCATTCTGAACCTAACGAAAAAAATATATTTCACTGTGTTTGTTTAGTATTAAATTAGTATTAAATTATTAAATTATTGGGTTAGGCTAAAATAAATTGTTCTTGTTATAATAAGGTTAGGTAAGTTTTCTAAGATTCTTTTGGAACAAAATTAAAATTTTTTACATTAACATTAATGAAAAAAATATATCTTTAAACGTATAAGAGAAAATTTTAGAAAGGACTTAATTTTAAATGAGTTCTTGCTAATTGACCAGTTTTACATATTCGGCATGACATATATATATATATATATATATATATATATATATATATATATATATATATATATATATATATATATATATATATATATATATATATATATATATATATATATATAATGTATTCTGTTTATTAATAAATGTTCACATAGAATATAAAATATATAGGGGGTGGTAGGAGAGGAAAATATTCAAACAGCTCCGGGGAGAACCTTGAGTTTTCCCTGAGGTACGTTTATTGTGGGTAAGACACATATGCAACAGTTAGGTATCTTTATTTCGAAACGTTTCGCCTACACAGTAGGCTTCTTCAGTCGAGTACAGAAAAGTTGATAGAAGCAGAAGAGACTTGAAGACGATGTAATCAGTCCATCACCCTTAAAGTTTTGAGGTGGTCAGTCCCTCAGTCTGGAGAAGAGCATTGTTCCATAGTCTGAAACAATATGGAGCTGAAGTGACAGGATGGAGCCTTATATAGCGCCAGGAGGTGAGACGTATGTCACTAGTAGAACGCAGATGTTGAGAGGTCAGGTCCCTCTCAAATCCAGCCGTTCTCACTAGTAGAGGTTTTTTTTTATATTTTATTTAAAAACAACATACACATGATACAAGCCGACAATTAGCAAATCCAAAACCGTGACAAACAATGTCAGTACACACACAATAAACAAAAAAAAAATTTTAACATATTGATATAACGAAATTCTACCGTAAGAAACCCAACCCGTTTACGGGGAAAAAAAAAAACATACCGACTACAAAACAGAACGTCGGAGTCATTATAAAACATGTAGGAATAAGTCCTATAATCATGTATATATGTATATACATACACATGCACATGTACACATACATGTATGTGCACATATGTTCTTACAGCACAGACTGGATTATACTAGAACAAAAAAAAAACACAAAAAGACTTATCACTAAAAAAAAACTAGACATAAACTAAATATATAACATCCAGAACAGAAGTGGCAGACAATGTCAGGTACACACAAAAAACATTGTAACACCTTGATATAACAAATTCTACTAAAATAACCCAACCAACCGTCTTCCAAACAAACAGTCGGAGTCATTATAAAACATGTAGGAATGAGTCCTACAAACATATATATATATATGTATACATATACGCATGCATATACACACATACGTGTATGTGCACTTGTTCGTACAGAACAAACTGGATCATACATAGAAATAAAGCTCTAAATGACTTTTCACCAAATAAACTAAAAAAATATTACATCCAACGATAGAACTATACCTAAGACATTGGTTCCCACAAACACACCTACACACACACAAAGTTAATGTTACCGATTAACACTCAATATATAATATGACCTTCCAGTCAAATGAAGGGTATATATAAACCCCATCAAATACTTATATATTTTCGTACATAGGTCATTTTGTACCCATTCAATACGATAAAAAAGAGACGTATGACAAGGATAAATCTAACATCAGATTCGAATATATAAAACATATCCTCACAATATACATATAAATATAAACCCCCTATATAAAATGGTTCTTATAACAATAAGAGAAAAAACAGAAAATCACATACAACTTTGACTCTGTGATTTTACAAATTCATAAAGGTCTACATACCCCGGAGCCCCCGACGGCTCCCTGCAAAAAAACTTTACCCACATCAACCACCTTGCAAACCAATCAACCTTCCTCATCAGGCTTCCAATTACTCCAAGAGGACACACCACTGAAGAGACCAACCCCTTGCCTCTCACCCCGTCACCAAACGGAGTAGACGTTCAACAGTAAGTCCACGATATCCCTCCGGAAAACTAATTACCCACCTTCCCCCATATAATTGTTTGTTCCTACACGCTGTCCTATAAAAACACGCCGCCAACGCTTTTATCCTAATGTTTTCCTCCACCTCCCTCATCCCCCAAGAAACATTCAAGTAATCAACTATTAAGTATCTGATAGCCCTCCCCACCTCTTTGGGTACCCCTCCCATATCTAACATTAAAGCCCTGAGGGGTGATATCTGTCTCCCCCCCCCCAATAAAAAGAAAACCCTCTTCAACCACAATCTTACCACCTCCAAAGCAGAACAAAAATATACTACATGAAAAGCCGTTTCAACTTCCCCACAAAAACCGCATGACGCCTCTCTCACAAAACCCATTCGTCTTAGCACCTCTTTCGATGCTAACGTCCCCATAAGAAATCTATATACTAATTCCCTCGCTCTTGCCGGTATTCTTAATTTACTAAATTCCACCCATATCACTCTCCAATCATATGTGGGATACACTGCCAACCCTTGCATTGATTCCTGACGACGACCCACACCCACTAACCGTTTTACCTTGAGTTTTTTAACATTGCGTACCTTTAACATAAACCACAACATATCTTCACACTCCACTAAGTCCCTGCCACCCCACCATTTGCGGATATCCCCCATCACCTCCCCCACCCGAAGACCCCTTTCCCCCGCTGCCCGAATATACCTCTGCTTCACATATAGCGCCTTCACCCTAGACCCTAATGCCATCAATCCCAATCCTCCCTGTCTTACCGCAGTCATTACCACATCTTTACCCAACCACGCCCTCCCGAAACCCCACACATACCTTAAGGCTCTTCTTTGTAATTCCATAATATCCTGACTTCTTAAGGGGTAAATTTCCGCCACTCCCCACACCTTACTATAAATCAGCGTATTTACCACCACAACCCTTTGATGCAAGGTTACATCCCCGGCCCTTAGACTCCTGAGCCTACTCAAAGCTCTGTCCATTACCATTTCTGAATTAACCCTCCTGCTCTCCTGTACATCTGCTAAATACAAAATCCCACAAATCTTTAGCCTATCTACAGTTATCCATCCAAACTCCTCCCCCAAGGTCCCTCCTACCCAATTGCCTATCTCCAGCAACCGTGATTTCTGCTTATTAACTCTCATCCCAGTAGCATTCCCAAAAATCTCAATTACCCTTCCCACTTTACTTAAATCTTCTATCTCATTAAGTAAAACAGTTGTATCATCTACATAACCAACAATATTCCCACAAAATCCACCTCTCTTCCCCATCCTTCCCATCCCACCATCAACCGAACATAGAAAGGATTCTGCATACATGCAAAGAGTATTTGGGAGAGTGGACACCCCTGCCTTAAACCCCTCCCCATGCTTACTGAACTACCCAACCTACCATTTACCTGTACTCTCATCGATGCATTCTCATACAATGTCCTCACCCATCCAACCACCCTCCCTCCAAAACCCATTCTCACCATACTCTCAAACAAAAATTCCCTATCCACATAATCATAAGCTTTCTCCCAATCCAGACCTAGAATACCTCCCTTACTTCTACCCTCAAGGAAATCCCGAATACGTCCATGACCTACCCGCATACTCCTCCCCGGGATACCAAATTGTCCCCCATGTATCACCGACCCCATGACCTTCTTCAGTCTATTACCCAAAATTTTCGCAAAAACCTTGTAATCTGCGCACATCAAAGATATTGCTCGGTAAGCACTCAACTCTCTTCCCCCCCCCTCTTCTTTGGCACCAAAACTATGACACCCGTACTTTGCGATGTGCCCAACTTCCCACTAGTTAACATATGATCCAATAGCCTAACAAAGCACTGCCTAATACACCCCCAATGTGCTCTATAAAA
Source organism: Cherax quadricarinatus (assembly GCF_038502225.1). NCBI lineage: Eukaryota > Metazoa > Arthropoda > Malacostraca > Decapoda > Parastacidae > Cherax > Cherax quadricarinatus. The sequence continues at coordinate 476,124 of NC_091331.1, forward strand.
ATCATTTGGTATACCGTCTATCCCTGGTGTTTTCCCGGTACTCATCCCGAAAACTGCCTCTTCCACCTCAACCTCACT
>NC_091331.1:483701-486201 GCF_038502225.1 Cherax quadricarinatus
CCATATTACCACCGTTAGTTTAGAGCAGAGGCTACCGTATCCAGCTGTGTTTAAAGCGGTGACTACTCTGCCCGATATAACTACCTACAATTAAACTGCAGACTGCGATATCCAGTAGTACAATCTTGTATTCACAGCAGAAGCTACGATATCTAACAGTAATAACCTGTGTTTAAGGCCTAAGTTATTTGATAACAGTAACCTGTGTTCAGAGCAGAAACTTTGATATCCAGTAGAAGCTGTCTGAGTTTGGAGAAGACACTATTGTAACCAGTAGTAGCTACCTGTGCTTAGAGAAGAAGCTATGTTATGCGGTAGTGTCTACGTATGTTCAGAGCGGAAAATGCAATATCCGGTAGTAGCGATCTGCGTTTACCGATAAAGCTGTGGTAGCCACGAGAACCTGTGTTTAGAGCCGCGGCTGTGGTGTCCGCGGTTGCAATCTCTCGATCTTCTCTTACCAGAAGAAGACGTAAGTGAAAACTACTTGAGCGCAAACGTCTGGGGGCGACGATTGTGAAGAGCAATCGTTCTCATTCGTCTGTTCGTTTATCACTAGGCGAACATTTCTCATGGGCGTTGATGTGTCAGACTTTATTCGTAAATCTGGTCGTCAGTTTAAATGGTAACTGACGTGTCTTCTTTAATAATAAACCTGATAACTGGTATTTATACGCTTTTTACAGAGTACCTAATTAATTAATGCTACAGTCGCACGCTTTATTCCAATCAATTATTTATGGTTATGATAATGGAAGAGAATCTTTAAATTCAATGTTGCCAAATATGGAACTGGTCGTGTTGTCGTGTTCATGAAGGCCTTGATATTTTTACAAGAAAGTACAATGCACAGATATTAATATGCACTAATCTAGCCAACACAGAAACATTTCTAAATATGTGCAAGAAATCACATGGATGCTGACCTGCTTACAGTTTTTCATTTAAATGCAATACAATGACCAAATAGCACTTAGCATAATACTCACGATGTTTGTATATATAATGTGTGTGTGGACACACACACACACGCTCAGTGTCAACGCGGAAGCTCTGAAGTCCTTAAGTTCCTGAGAGGAACTTCTCAACACACCCTGTTAATACCCTCTGTTAGTCAGTTTGCTTATAATTTGGCGGATAAACCAGCGATAGCCACGCGAAACTTGAAATATTGACTTCTGGGATCCTTGTGGCTCTCGCAACTAGGTGACATTATTCAGTATAATCAGTGTTGGTCTACACTATCCTGTATGATAGATTCAATGTGCCAACACCTGTAGTGTGTTACTTTTGTTTATTATGTATGATAGTTATGCGGTGAGAACACTCGTATGTGCGGTTACTCTACTCTGGTTGATAATTACACTGTGGGAACAAAAGGTAGATATTTTTCTCTGCCATATTCCATCACACAGGATGGGTTTCGTACGAGGTAATGAACTGTGTCAGCTTGAGGTGGTAAACGTCAGTGATGCTTTGAGAATATCGACAAGCATTCAACTATGGATTCAACAATTATGCAAGCTGTGACAGCTATACACCTGGGACTTCAGCAGAGCTGAGTTCACAGCTAACGGACTGAGTGCCGATGACAACCACAGCTAATCCGCACATTGTTGAAGAATCATATAGACGACGTTTCGGTCCGTATTGGACCACCATCAAGTAAAGAATGAACCAACATAGTTTAAGGGACCATCAAGAAACTCAGTACCATGAAGGCTTCATGTTCACAGCACTGAGAACTTTTAGTCTTTACTTCAGAAAATAAACGATTTCTTTCGAGCGTTTACAAAACCCGATTCGTTCAAGAGGTAATGACAGAAAACACTTCCCTTCTTGATTACTTTCCCGAGAGGTAAAAAAAAAAAAATGTTTAATCGAAACTGTAACGTGACGGTTGATGGGCGATAAATGCTGGAGATCATAGCTTCTTTTGTGTGTACTCGCCTAATGTGGTTGCAGGGGTCGATTCATAGCTCCTAGTCCCATGTGTGTGCGTGTGTGTGTGTGTGATGTCGCTCACATACTTATGACAAATGTTTGCTCGCGAAGAAGTGTTGAAATTCTGTAACAGATGCAGATTACAACTCAGGTTGAAAAAAATACTACACATCTTAAGTATCACAAAGTTCATTTAATCAGAAAGCATTCACCATTTCTTATTAAAAAAATGTAAGTCTATACATCATATTTAGAAAGATCTATTGGCTGATGATATTCACAACTCTTATTACAGTCGTGGGGAAACGCTAAGCCCGTAGGGGTTAGGCAGTGCCTGGGAGAATGGGAGGTAATCAGGTTTGATAAAAGGAAGGGGAAGGTGGCTCCAGTTCCCTGGGTGTAACTCTAAGAAAACTGTAATCAGGTATCAGCGGTGAGTTCTTAACCTGTCAACTTAACATCACTAGTTTGTTAATGTTTAGTAAAACTTATAAAACATTCATATATTTGAGAATGTTAAGAGGAATGGCTTAGTTTTCACTCATTGTGTTGCACT